>NC_081408.1:631421780-631721780 GCF_030272615.1 Cryptomeria japonica | reverse complement strand
TGTTTGCCAGGAGTTCTCTAAATGCTGATTCCAAGGATTGTCCTAGTGGTGTGTAAATGCATTTTTGAAAGTTGTTGTTGTTACCTCATGAGTTTGTATTAGGTCCTCGATTGGTGTTATTGCTTTGGGTATTGTTGGCATTGTTTGGGTTGAGATGATCTTGATTGGTAGTCGGTGCATAAGTGTTAGTACCTTGGTTAGCACCATTTGGATTTTTTGTAGCTTGAGGATTTCCTGATAAAGCTAACACTGGTTGCTTGGATTTTGCATCATTTGATTCGTTTCCTCCTTCATTTCCATTATTTTTGTTTCGGGTCTAGAATTTGGATTTGTCTAAGTTGTTGTTGTTTTGGTTGTTGTAGTTGGATGAATTTATTCCTTCTTTGAAGAATTTCAATGTTCCTTTCTTGACACATGCCTCTTCTACTTGGATGCCATTCTCAATCAATTTAGCAAAAGATGGTATGCATTGGAGTTTGAGTTTGTAACTCATCTCACTATTCAAGTTGTCGATGAAAATTTCCATCTTTTTCTTTTCGGGCACATCACAAGGATATCTCAAAACCATACATTGCCAATGTTGAAGGAATACCATGAATGTTTCATTGTTTCTCTACTTGGTATTACAAACATCTAGCATAGTGATAGCATGTTGAATGTTATAGGAATATTGAGTTATGAATTTGTTGACTAGTTCATCAAATGATCTGACGAGAGGTGTGATTTTGAATAACCATTCCATTGTTTGCCCTCCCAAGCTTCTTGGGAATAACCTCATCAAATAGGTGTCATCATGGGCAAATTCTAAGCTCATGGTACAAAATTCCCAAACATGATCACGAGGATCGCTTTTCCCATCACATTTGTCAAATTTGGGAACGTCTGAGTTTGGGGGAAAAGCTACCATGTTTAACCGTCTATCAAAAAGATAAGGACAAATTTCAGTCAAGGAGCACCGTACTATTGTCCCTTGTTGCATGTCTTACATTTGTCTTTCCAACATTTGCATTTGTTGAGTGAGAGCAATCAAAGGCGCATTATTTTGTTGAGGGAAGAGTTCTTCCCTTGTATTAGTTCTAAGTTGAAATGGTGTGTTGAATGGTATGTTTTTCTCTGGGATGTTTTGCTTTGGGATATTTTGCTTAGGGATATTTTTCTCAGGGATATTTTTCTCAGGGTCACGTGCTTCTTCTTCTATTTGTCATTCTTGATAGTTATAATGTTGAGATCCTATTCTAAAAATGTCGGTGTCAAAGTCTTCAGGAAGTTTAACTCCTTTCACTAGTACATTTGGGCCTAATTTGCGATGGCTAATTATCGGATTTGCGATGATCAAATGTTGGACTTCCGACCAACTTTACCATCAAAAACTCATTTTCGAGCTTCCCGATGATTCCATTTGCATCGGTCATCTAACGATGTTATGAACTCCTCTGATGGTAGCTATATTTGCACTCATCACCATAAATATTGGCAGATTTCCAACGGATGTTATGACTGCTCCTCGACGACTGTCCAACATGGAAGTGACATCGGATATACAACATCCTTGTTGGATGTTTCATTAGTTGTCGTCAGAATTCCAATGATGAGAGATGATGTGGGTACAATGGCTTTGGTTTCGGTGAAGGAAAGCATTCAATGAGTTCTATTTTTAAAAACTATAGTAAACATTTATTATTTATTTGATTCAGTGTTATTTACAAAAAATGATTATTAATGATGTTTCCTTTCTCCAAGAATTGTCTAGGATCTTTCCATCAGATATTATGTAACATTTAATGACTAAATATTTTCTTTACAAATGCTTATTTTATTTAATTATTATTTGAGCATGAATTAAAATTTATATCTGTACAGAAGCAGAACATACAAGCTGAAGAGTCACATGCAAGCAAATTTCATAAAAGAAAGCAAGCAGGCATTATCTTGAATGACATGGAAACAAGCTCATCAGCTACCTAGAAGAGAGAAATTGGAGAAAAGCAGAGGAAAGTGTTAAAGGGTGATACATAGATAGAAAGTATGCAATACAAACAAACAATGTCTGGAGTGTCTGATGTGACGTCTCTAATTTATGTCTGGAGGGACTAACTGGTTTTGGATTTCCTACGAAACCTATTGGGCCACGCTTTGGAGGAAATCAATGTGTTCATGCAAGGAGCACCTTTTTTCTATTATGAGAATGATGCTTTTGCACCAAAGGATATTTGGAAGTCAATATCCAAAAATTTCTATAGTGTGGAACCAAAGTTGGCGGACTCAAAGTAATTTTCACCTTTCATAAGAACAAGAGGTTATGTACACAATCTCCCAATAGAAGGGTGATTTCAAGCATTACCTCTACCCCCCATGACTATTCAGGGAGCACTTCCTCAAACAAAGGACTATTGGCCTCCATGGGATCAAAGAAAAAAATTGAAGCATAGACTCTAGATGATGTGACCTGGTGTCCTTCATGAAGAACTCTGCACTATAATTGAAAATTCATGAGGGAAACTACAAGATAGTGAAGAGAAATACAATCTTGAAAAGTGGGAAGAATGGATCTTGGTTTGGGTGGGCCCAAGTCAGGTGGCTCCTCTAGAGGTTGATGAGATAGAAATAATATTAGGATTTGAAAAAGATCACACTCGTGGAACTTCATGTGCAAGTGTGATCTTTTTCAAATTCTAATATGATTTCTATCCCGTCAACCTCTAGAGGAGCCACCTAACTTGGCCCCACCCAAACCAAGATCCATTCTTCCCACTTTTCAAGATTGTATTTCTCTTCACTATCTTGCAGTTTCCCTCATGAATTTTCAATTATAGTGCAGAGTTCTTCACAAAGGACACCACCACATCGTCTAGAGTCTATGCTTCAATTTTTTTCTTTGATCCAATGGAGGCCAATAGTTCTTTGTCTGAGGAAGTGCTTCCTGAATAGTCATGGGGGGAGAGGTAATGCTTGAAATCACCCTTCTATTGGGAGATTGTGTACATAAAGTCTTGGTCTTCTGAAAGCTGAAAATTACTTCGAGTCCGCCAACTCTAGTTCCACACTATAGAAATTTTTGGATATTGACTTCCAAATATCCTTTGGTGCAAAAGCATCATTCTCATAATAGAAAAAAGGTTCTTGTTTCATGAACACATTGATTTCCTCCAAGTGTGGCCCAATAGGTTTCGCAGGAACTCCAAAACCAGTTAGTCCCTCTGGACATAAATTATAGACGTCACATCACACACTCCAGACATTGTTTGTTTGTATTGCATACTCTCTATCTTTTTATCACCCTTAAACAATTTCCTCTGCTTTTCTCCAATTACTCTCTTCTAGGCAGCTGATGAGCTTGTTTCCATGTCATTCAAGATAATGTCTCCTTGCTTTCTTTTACAAAATTTGCTTGCACATGACTCTTCAGCTTGTATGTTTTGCTTCTGTACAGATATAAATTTTAATTCACACTCAGATAATAATTAAATAAAATAAGCATTTGTAATGAAAAGATTTAGTCATTCGATGTTACATATTATTTGACGAAAAGATCCTAGACAATTCTTGGAGAAAGGAAACATCATTGATAATCATTTTTTGCAAATAACACTGAATTAAATAAATTAAAAATGTTTAATGTAATTTTTAAAAGTAGAACTCGTTCAAAGCTTTCATGCACCGACAACAAAGCCGTCTAACCCACACCATTATCCATAATAGAACAAATCAATATAATAGGCTATTATAAAGAATATATACAAAAATATGAAAGAACATTAAATTACCATTACAAACCCACCATTTCAAATGAAAGGTGAATCCATCATCATTTAGATGGTATAGTGTTTGGAAGAAGGGTATATGAGAAACCCTACTTTTAAGGGTTTGTGAGAGGCTAAATAAGGGATTTTGCATCTAAGAAGGTTAAGACTTGTAAATAATTGCATTTCCTTAGTTTTTAATCATATACTTTCCAAAGCAACCTTTTGATAGTAGATTATGTGTACCATCCTAATCCAAAAATCATTCATTTTGTCTACATCCGATAGCCATTGCTAAAATCAGTTTAAAGTGGATTCATTTAGGGAACTTTCATAAAATATTCTCAACTTACACATCATAAAAGGATCTTAAAATATTCATTGTTTATAATGAATATTATTCAATTATTCCATACACCTTCCTTTACTATTTTAAAAATATCATCGACCAAAATATTGTGCAGCAATAGTATGGAGTACATTTCATCTATTTTATGCCTAAATATTTCATCATACCACTTTCTTTTCAAAGGTGACTGATTGATTGCAGTGTTTGGGTAATGCATTCCAAATAGATACAGTTGCATACCATCTATCTGTCTTGATTAAAGACTTTTATCTGGATGGCATTAAATTAAAGTTCTTTCTCTATTTTCTAGTGATATCTAGAGCAGAGGTTTCTTTGCATCGACCTGGGATACATTTAACTTGTGTTGTATTTGTGGAAATATGTATCCTAGGATGATGGAATGCAACCTCTACTCCACCAATACTAGATAGAAGAGAAAGTACTTTAATTTAAAGTCATCAGGATAAAATGCTATCAAGACATATATTAGGTATAAAAGGAAGCCTACACTGTCATTTGAAGGGGTCTACCTACAATTCAAGTGATCTCTTAATTATAAAATCAATTCAATTGCAAGTGAACAGGCAATCAAGCATTGGAGGAGAATTCAAGTTGGTGTAGGTGCATTTGGAAGACCAAAGGACTCAATGAAGCCATTAAAGACTTTTGAAGGTCTTAGGAGTGAAGAGCCAATCAATTATGATTTCTTAAGGGGCCAGCCTTAAACAACACACACTAAACTTTGATTTCTTAGGTGTGTTGTGGGCCCATTCCTTCCCTTGATGTCCCTTCCTATCTATTTCTGTTAAAAAGACAAATCGTCATTAGCATTTGAATTCAAATAGTGAACCCGTGTTTGACTGCATAGAACAAAGAAAATGGCATAAGAAACTCTCATCTACATCACAACTATCATAGAATACCTCCTCGAGGAGATATTCTCATGTCCTTTCCTGCTTTATGTTGTCGATGAAAGACATAAGCGTCCTCACAATGTAGTCAATGCAATAAATAGATTTCCATTTCGATCAGTTTTATTTGACAACATACTCTCTACCTATGCAAAAATGGGAGCTTTGGAATAGAGTATGGGCTTCCATCAAAGAAGAAGGTAAGGGAAATTAATATCATATGCTTATGGTTGGAAATGCTCTATTTGACATGTTTGGAAAATGTGGAAGTATAGACATGAAAGCGCATGAACTGTTTGGTCAGATGCATCAAAGAAACACGATCTAATGGAATGCTATGATTGCAGGATATTCACAAAATGTGTTTGAAATGGATTTAGAAACTTCCAACCAAATGTGATTAGTGAGTATAGATGTTGTAGTGCAACTGCCCAGGTACACATGCATGCAAAATGTGTAAGCTTAGATAAGGCACATGAACTGTTTGACATAATACCTCAAAGATGACCCAATATCCAATGATAGTTGGGAGAAAGAAAACATCAAATTTTTTAGAATCTTAAATATTGCTTTATTCATCACTATAAATCTATTATGAATTTAGTCTCAATATTGCAGAAATTTATTCTATTATGAATGCAATATTTAGGGATGTAATTTTTATATATATTTTTTTAATTAGGAAAAGGTCCTAATAGAATCCCCAACTAATTAATCTAGAGAAAGATACCACTAAACAAATAAATTCAATCCTCACCACTATGGTCTTGAAGGTTTTTAAGACACTTGGATTCCTATTTTGGCCCGCTTTTCCTTGACCCTATGATAAGATAGTAAACTAGTTTGAGAGAATCTATTGGGTGGGAAATTGTGTATGGTTTCAATTATTTTCATGCATGGAAAGTGATTTAAAGTTTGGACCAATAGAGGATAAGTATTTCTTGAACCTTCGAGGACATGTGTAGAGCACTGCATGGATGTTTCTCCATTATTGAACTCTTTGAATATGTAAGTAAATTATTTTTGGTTGATGACACAGTAAGTGTGGTATTTGTCTTTTTGATATGTTGTGGATAATATTAATCAAATATGGAATTTTTTTCATGCTATATACACTATGTTTTGGATTGAATTTAGGTAAGCAAAGAGGTAATGGAAGAATAAAAGAGGTACACAAAGGAAGTAGAGTGAAATAGGTGGTTTGGGATGGAGGTTACAAGTATATATGATAATTTGTATGGATAATTTGTTGTCTATAAAGAGGCAAATAAGCTATCACAACTTCAACATGAATGAATGCCTCATCTACAGAAGCAAAAGGTACCTCTAATGGTTTCAAAATTTTGTCAAAATAGTTATGATATACCAAATAATCAAGTGGAATATCCTTTAGGTAACTAATATTATCTTCAAACTATTTATTTTGATTTTCATCATATATGGACCTAATTGCCCCACCTTTAGGAAATAACTAAGGAGAAAATTTATTACATTTAAAAGTCTATCATAAATAAATTAATTATACATGCTATGTGAATTCTTACTATCACAAATTGATTTTAATTCATTTATCTACATGAATACACTCTTTATTTATTAGTTCTACGAATGGAGCACTCACATGGGCAAACAAAATGCTAGGTTTGAGAAAAATAGTAAAGAGATTGGATATATTTTTTTATATTTTCCAAATGGCTTGAGTATAATGATAATATAATTTTTAAAATAGGTTTATATCACTTTCCTTTGACTTGGTCATGGAAGATCATCTAAACCCCGAATGCACTTTCATCTTTAAAAACATGTAGTTTAAGGTCAATCATTCATATCTATCTTATCAAACATTAGAGGAGTGAGCTTCTAAAAGTAAGAAGTACCAAGATGCGTGCTCTAGTAAAAATTTTGCAATCCTAAATATCCACAAAATTTGGAACAATAATACAATTTTTTAATAATATTTAATTGTAAAAGAAAGGATTAAAATGGAACTAAACACTCTAAATAAATTAATCAGGGTTAAAGGGATAACCTAGGATCAATTCATGAAGGCAAGATCTGTTATCTCAAAATTAATAGATACATGCAAGAAAAGAAATATTAAATCTAGAGATAAAATTATTGAAAAATTTAGCTAGCTAAAAGTGAAAGAATGTTGTCAAGCTCTCATTTTTGCACAGACTGGAAGAATGCTGGCAAAGGTTGTAGAGGGTAAAGGCTGCTGGCCATTGTAGGGTCCGACTTTATACCCACCGATCAGATTTCATTGGAATTTTGTAAATCCATTTCAGCAAACATTGTTTGTGCATATCTTGCAATCATAGCATTTCATTAGACCACATTTTGTTGAGGCATCTGACCAAACAATTCATGCCCTTTGTCTATACTTCCACATTTTCCAAACATGTCAAACAACCTCTGCAATGCAATGCAATGCAATACCTCTGTTCCCTCGATAAGTGGCAGGTCAGGTCAATGCAATGCAACCTCTGTTCCGTCAATACCAAATAGAAGAGAAAGTACATTAATTTAAAGTCATTAGGATAAAATGCTTTCAAGACATATATTAGGTATAAAAGGAAGCCTACCCCATCATTTGAAGGGGTTTACCTACAATTCAAGTGATCTCTTAATTATAAAATCAATTCAATTCCAAGTGAATAGGCAGTGAATCATTCATCAAGAATTGAAGGAGAAATCACTATTGAACTTACCCCTGTCTCATATAACGCTATGTTAGCTAGGCCCCACAATAATTAGAAGATCCTAATTACTACTATCCTAAACCTTGCATTGACCGTCACAATCTTAGAGTGAGTTGAGTTAATTTGTCCATTAGCAAGATTTGGAAAGAGTTTTTTATTGAGTTAGGTTTTGGTGGGAGGTTTAAGGAGGTACACTATCATCATAATTAATGTTAGAGAGTGTTGTGTGAAGAAGAATGGCCACAAAAGGAGTGACTATCCTAAGTGCTTGAGACTGTCACAAAAAGTGAGTGTTGCAACAGTGAATCTTCATTTGACCTTTGTGTGTTTGGGAGGGTAAAGACCCATGGTGGTATATGTTGAGTGGTTGGGAGGGTAAAGACCCACATATGAACTATCTACTTTGACATCCTAGGATGGTGTCCACCTACTCTAAAACCTTGTGGGCACTCTTTGTCCGATACTAACATATACATAACATGTGCCTCTCATATAACCCTATGTTGGCTAGGCCCCACCATAAGTAGAAGATCCTAATTACTAAAAACACTAGATTCTCCCCTAAAAGGTTGTTGAGTCATAGAAGGCCTAGATTGATAGCCCTATAGTCTCTCATACCTAAAATGAGAGACTTTGTCATAGCTGGTTACAAAATTCTCTCAGGCCTCTTGTGTCCTCCCATGTACCTCCTTTTCCATAAGAGACTTTGCCATAGCAACCCTAAAGTCATTTGGATTGGCCATGTGTAGGAAAACTAAAATTCTGGGCTTTCCACCCCTAATGAAATAATTGACAAGTAACTTGTCTTGAATGTAATCTACAAACTACAAGAGCTCTAAAAACTAACTCTCATTTTGAGCCACTATGAAACCTTATTATGTAAATTATGAAACTCATCTATGAATCTCTGTCAAATATATTTTGAAATAGAACAGACTTTGAAGCACTCCAAAATGGTATCTAGAGAGGGTTTCCAATGAGAGTTGGTGCATTTTATCCTCCCAGTACCACAAGCTGGAATCAAGTCCTCTCAAAAATTGCATTGAAAATTATGTCTTTAAGTTTCTCACATATAGATGCAACCCAAAGCATAAGTCCAAGCTAAGTAACAAGGACTTATCCTCAACCCCATTTGTAGATCTTAAAAATGTAGAGGATTGGAGATGAAGCAACTCTCGAATATGATCCTTTGGTGCATGATATGTTCTTTCTATAGTCTATACCTCTTGTATTTATGCATGATGAGGCTAGGTAATGTGTATTGATCAATATTATATCTCCTCTATGTGTATTTCCCAAATTCAAGGTGAACTCCTAATAAGCTCCGAAGATGCAAGTATATGCTCCTCTACTACAAGTGGATCCTCATGGCTTGTAAGATTTGAGGTCCATACTTGCGCTACTCATCTTGGTGAAAACAATCAAAGTGATATGACCCTTCCTTCCATTTCCTACACCCTATTTTCTAACCCACACCTGATAACCTTTACCTCACTTCCTATCATTATTACCTTCCATCTACCTTTCATATCCCCTATCTTAACCTCCTCCACTTTCCTACATCCTATCCTAAACCTTAACCTCATACACACTTACTTTTACTTCACCTACGTAACCCCATTCCATCCTTCACATCCTTTTATCTCCCCCCATTCACTTTCCTACCTTCCAAACCCCTAACATATCCTAACTTACTCTTTCACCATTACATCCTTCATCACTTACCTCCCTATCTTATCCTAACCCACACCTCATAACCTTATACCTCTCAGTTTCCATTTTATACCACCTTCCTAATAGTACACTTATGCTCCCTTCCAAAACACCAACAAAAAATAACACTCGATCACTACACAGTGCTCTCACGGTTTTGCAGCAGGGATTTTCTGTCACAACCATATATACCAGCATCCATAATTAGGATATATTTTACATAATGCCACTCGATCACACGGGTTTAGGTCAACCCTCTCCTTAATTAGGATATATTTTTTATATGGAAAGTAGTGTTAATATGTTTCAAGCTAACTATATTGTTCATTATTTTAAAATGCAATGTTTAATTAATACATGATTGTAGGATTGTTCAACGGTTTAGGTCTTGTAAGAAATTCTTCTTTTAAATCGATCATATCATATTACAGAAACCTCTCACCATCTCTGCTATTGGCAATTAATCTGATAAATCTATAATAAACTTTGAATCTAAATATTTGAACATGTATAACAATGAATTTTCTGATTATACCCTACCTTTTTCCTGCAGCGATGAAACCATTCCTACATCCTCCAGTGATTAAACCCATAGGGAACCTATGTCCACCTCCCTCCTTCATGTTCATCGGGGGATGGCTCAACAATAACTTCTCGACTTACTGGATCCCCACCCGCAACTTCTTGAGCGTGTAATTGATCTGGATTCTTTTGCTGGAATCAGCATGGGAGGAACCACTTGATGGGGAGGCTTCAAGAGGACTGAAACATACAATGAGATGTGAGGGAAAATGAACAGGGAAACCTACTGGGATGACATGGTGTTGTTGAGAAGAAAATTCAAACTAACACAAAAACTCTACAATCTATCAAACTTCAATCTCCAATCTTGAACTCATTCCCACACAACTCCCATTCATACGCACTCTCATAGAAAGCACATAGAGATGTTGTTAGGTCCCAAAGAAAACTGAGAGGGGGGGTGGGGGTGGATCAATTGTCCAACAAATTCAAACCAAAAACAACTTGACCAACTTTAATGCTTAATACTGGTAAACTAGTCTTTTGTGTCAGTAGACAGTTTTATCAGTCAATTATAGTACCGGTAAAGATTAATGCATGAAATAGAAAGATAATAACATCCACAACACATAACACCAATGCTTGTACGTTGAAACCCTGTAAGAGGAAAAACCACGATGGGAAACCTTACCCACAATCAGATGATACTACTATAGATAGTATGTGTATACAAATGGGGTCTACACATGCAGAAAGGCCAAGCACCTAGAGCTCACTTCTCAAACACAAATAGGAGTCACACTGACTACAATTGGATGGTTAAATCCACTAAGGATGTACTACTCATTTTAGCATATTTCTATGCTGGATTCAGTACCAGTGTAGTTCTGATTGTCTTCACAAAAACCCTCCTTCAACCTTCAAATGATGTCTACATTTATAGCTCTGCTTATTCTCGCATATACCTTCACACAATTCTTTTTCGCATTCCACACTGATCTTACAAATAAGATCTTACATTTATATCATAACCTAAGACCAATTTTAGTAGGTCGGCTGTAAAAGATATTACAATAGAATCAATTTACAAATAAAACAATATTCGATGCAATAACCAATTCAACATGTCAGCTTGATACATTTACAACAATAATAAGACATCTCCATAGCATGTCGTGCTAATCTGGAAAAGATAAACCAACTAGTGTATAACCTAGACCTATTTGCTGGTAACAACAAATATGCAAATATGAATATGCCAATGAACAAATCTCCAAGACAAAGTGTCCAAATGATGTTTTCAACATAAACAGCTGTTTTCCATGCCATTCCAAGTGCCGATGAACATTATATCCTATCAGTGTACCAGATATCGGTGACTGTGCATAAGTCACTTGCTTGCTAGTGAATGTTGTTGATTCTGCAAAGTGCCAGAGTTGATAAGTATTAGTAGGTGTTGACATCAATGACAAAACCATACCAAAATACCAACAATCTCCCCCTTTGGCATTGATGGCAAAACAAGATGAAAAAACCATCAAAGTGCCAAAATAGAAATACCAAATACCAAAAACCAAGAATCTCCCCAAAGTAACAATCTCTCTCCTTGGGAGTGACATGTGTTTTTCTTTTGTTTTTACATACCAATCTCTCCCCCTTTGACATCAAATGCCAAAGAAATATAAAGACCATTTTTTAGATACAAAATACCAACCAAGTCAATATACCAACTACTCCCCCTGAGAAGTAGCTTTCTCATCAAAGCCAAAGTAAAAGATTTCTCTGTTAATTCTGTCGGTTGATGACTATCATCAACTGTCTAAGTATCTACCGGTGGGGGTATGACCCCAAGCTATTCTCTGAGATATTCAAAAGTCTCCTTAGGCAGAGGTTTAGTGAAAATATCTGCAATCTATTCTTTAGTATTCACATAAACCAGTTTAATTTCTTTTGCTTCAACATTTTCCCTTAGAAAATTCAATTTGATAGAAACATGTTTGGTTTTAGAATGTAATACTGGAATCTTAGATATGTTAATTGCTACAGTGTTATCACAATAGATAGGAATAGGTTCCTTGCATTTTACCTTTATATCCTTCAACATTTTCTTAAGCCATAGTACCTGTGTATAGTTAGTTGTTGCTGCAACATATTTTGATTCAACTGTTGATAAAGATGTACAATTTTATTTTTTACTCAACCAAGAAATTAATCTGCTTCCAAGAAAAAATGCTTCACCGGTGGTTCTTTTTCTATCATCCACATCTCCTACCCAATTTTCATATGTGTATGCACATAATTCAAAGTTTTCATCTCTAGGATACCATAATCCAAGATTTGTAGTGCTTTGTAAGTACCGAAAAATCCTTTTTACTGCCGATTCATGATTTTCTCTAGGATTATTCTGAAATCTTGAAACAATACATACTACATTCATGATATCAGGGCTTGTTTGTGTCATATACAGTAAACCTCCTATCATAGATTTGTACCTAGTCGGATTAAAAGGTGTAGATTCATCCCTTAGTGATAATTTGTCATGTGTAGTCATAGGTGTTCTTACCAGTTTAGAGTTCTCCATCCCAAATTTCTTTAATAACTCCTTCAAGTACTTGGATTGACTCAAGAATATACCTTTATCAGTCTATGAAATTTGCAATCCTAAAAATAATTTTATTTCTCGAATCATAGATATTTCAAATTCTTGCTGCATTTCAATAGAAAACTCTTTACATAATCCATCTTCTCCTCCAAAGATTATATCATCAAAAAAGACTTCTATAACCAAGATTTCATCATTAGTCACTTTGTAATATAAGTTGTTGTCAGCATTACCTTTAGAAAATCTAATCTTCAAAAGATACTTATCCAATCTTGCATACCAAGCTCTTGGAGCTTGTTTCAACCCATACAAAGCTTTCCTTAACCTGCAAACCATATCTTTGTTATCTGTCAAAGAAAATCCATCAGGTTGTTCAATGTAAACTTCTTGAAGATCTCCATTCAAAAATGCACATTTAATATCCATTTGATATACTTTGTAGTTCTTGTGTGCTGCAAAAGCCAAGAATAATCTGACTGCCTCAATTCTAGCTACCGGTGCAAAAGTTTCATTATAATCAATTCCTTCTTTCTGAGAATATCCCTTACACACTAGTCTTGCTTTATTCCTAATTACCTTACCAGCATCATTAAGTTTGTTTTTGAATACCCACTTTGTTCCAATCATATTTTTGTCTTTAGGCCTGGGAACTAATGTCCAGGTGTTATTTTTCTCAATTTGTTCTAGTTCCTCTTCCATAGCTTTAATCCAGTGTATATCTTCACATGCCTCATTAATTGATGATGGTTCAATTTGAGAAATAAGACAAACCTCTTCATTTGCCAGTCTTCCTCTTTTCATAACTCCTTTATACTTGTTCCCAATTATCTGATGTTTAGAGTGATTCAGTCTTACATACCAGGGTGTCTTCATTTGTAGCTGATCCTCAGTTACTGTGGAATTTTTAGATGATACCGGTGTAACTGGATCTTCATTCTATACTAGTGGGTTCAATGTAGGTTCATTTGTTAGAATTTTTGTTGTCAGTTCAGAGTCTATATACCTTGAAGTTCCTCTGAATTGTTCATCAATCTTCCCATTTGTACTCTCAACAATTTTCTGCAATCTCTTGTTAAAACATCTATATGCCTTGCTCTTAGATGAATAACCAAGAAATATTCCTTCATCACTTCTAGGATCAAATTTGCCAATATACTCATCACTTCTAATATAGCATTTGCTTCCAAATATTTTAAATATTTAAGAGTAGGAGTAATACCAAACCATAGTTTATGAGGGGTCTTACCAGTTTCTCCTTTGATGTGAACTTTGTTGAATGTATAGACCGCTATTCTTACTACCTCTCTCCAATAAACATGTGGTATATTTGCTTATGGTAACATACTTCTAGCTACATCCAAGATAGTTCTATTTTTCCTCTCTACAACTCCATTCTGTTGTGTTGTCTGGGGTGCTAATAGTTGTCTTCTGATTCCATTCACTTCACAGAATGTATTAAATTCCTTAGATGTGAATTCTCCTCCTTGTTCTAATCTCAGATATTTGATTTTCTTATCGGTTTCATTCTCTACCATTTCTTTGAATAGTTTGAACTTCCCAAGTGCTTCTAATTTTTCTCTGAGAAAAGTAACCCAACACATTCTATAATAGTCGTCAATGATTAGCATAAAATATCTATCACCTTGTAAACTTTTAGTTCTAGCTGGGCCACATAAATCAGTATGAATTAATTCAAGAGCATTATTTGATTTTTCTAGAATACTTTTGAAAGTAGCTCTAACTTGTTTTCCAAATTGACATTCCTTACATACTAGATTGTGAGGTTTGACAATCTTAGGTAAATCTCTAATTGCCTTTGTAGTACTGATTTTTACCATGCAATCAAAATTTACATGATAGAGTCTCTTATGCCATAGCCAACTTTCATCAATATGAGAAATCAAGCATGTCTTTTCATTGTTATTCAAATGAAAGATGTTACCTCTAATTTGATTACCTGTTGCAATTTCCAAACCAGTTCTATTCATGATTTTGCATTTTCCATTTTTGAATTGTAACTAAAATCCTTTCTCAACTAATTGACCAACACTCATAAGATTATGCTTTAAACCTTCCATATAGTAAACATTGTCAGTATTATGCTTACCATGCAGAGATATTATACCTTTACCTTTGATCAAACAAGCTTTATCATCTCCAAATCTTACTAAGCCTCCATTATATTCCTAAACGTTCAAGAATTTTCTTTTGTCACCAGTCATATGATGTGAGCATCCTAAATCAATGATCCATTCATCCTTAACTTCAATTTTAGTTGCCAAGGTCTGTTCTACCGGTTGAATAGTAGGTGCTAGTTGATCTTCTATTATAACAACAAAAACCCATCCATTGTCTGCTAGATCTTCATAAGAATCATCAGTCACTCCTTCATTAGCAAGATAACAAGATTTATCTTTATTCTTCTTAAATCTATATCTCTGATATTCAGGGTTAGGCTTGTATGTTCTCATAGCTTCTTCTCTTAGTCTAGCATGTCTATCAGGGCATCTAGAAGCCATATGACCAATCTTATTATAGTTAAAGCATTTAAAGGGTGCTTTACCTTCATACTTACTTCCAACTGGACCTTTAGGCATTTTCCTTGTAAATAGTGCTTCAAGTTCTTCATTTTCTCTCCTTCTTTCCTCAAGTTCTCTTGCATAAAAGGCTTTCCAATCAGACTTGTAAAAAGATGGTGCAGATAATGTTAATTCCTTAAAAGCTAAATCTGTCTTTATAGTAGCAACAGGACCAAATTCCTCAATTTCAAAAGCTGAAAGTTTCCCAATCAATGTATCCCTAGTTACTTATGTATTAGGCATTGTTCTTAACTCATTTATAGTAGTAACCTTCATTTTATATGCTGGTGGCAATCCTCTTAAAATTTTTGAAACAATTTCATCTTCACTTAAGGTTCCTCCACAATATTTAATACCCAAAACAATTTCATTAACTCTTTCCATAAAAGCAAAAATCCTTTCATCTTCTTCCATTTTCAGATTTTCATACCTGACCCAGAAGCTTTAAAGTTTTGCAATTTTGACTGTGGAATCTCCTTCATTCAATGTTTCTAGATGATCCCAAATAGCTTTAGCAATTGATCTATCTGATAATCCCATGATTTACTGATCTGTTAATACGCTCAAAAGTGCTTCTTTTGCTTTGCAATCATTTTCTTCATCTTTAGCCAAGTTTGGTGGATTAGGCTAACTGGTTGTAGGAGTTGTATGCCATTATTTTTAATATCCCAGATGTCCTTTCCAATGCAATTCAGATGTGTCTCCATTATGATCTTCCATATTCCATAGTTGGTTCCATCAAGTTTAGGACTGTCCTTCCTGCAATAGTTAGTAGACATTGGATCTCCTCAAGCTGTTAAACTTCTGCAAAAAGAGGACTAGGCTCTGATACCAATTGTTAGGTCTCGAAGACAATGGAGAGGGGGGGGTCAATCAGTTGTCCAACAAATTCAAACCAAAAACAACTTAACCAACTTTAATGCTTAATACCGATAAACCAGTCTTTTATGCCGGTAGACAGTTTTATTAGTCAATTACAGTACCGGTAATGATTAATGCATGAAATAGAAAGACAATAACATCCACAACACATAACACCAATTTTTGTATGTGGAAAACCTGTAAGGGGAAAAACCATAGTGGGAAACCTTACCCACAATCAAATGATACTACTGGAGATAGTATGTGTATATAAATGGGGTCTACACATGCAGAAAGGACAAGTGCCTAGAGCTCACTGCTCAAACACAAATAGGAGTCACACTGACTACAATTGGATGGTTAAATCCAATAAGGATGTACTACTCAAATTAGAATCTTTCTATGCTGGATTCAGTATCGGTGTAGTTCTGATTGTCTTCACAAAAACCCTCCTTCAACCTTCAAATGATGTCTACATGTATAGCTCTCTTATTCTCGCATATACCTTCACACAATTCTTTTTTGCATTCCAGACTGATCTTACAAATAAGATCTTACATTTTATATCATAACCTAAGACCAATTTTAGTAGGTCGGCTCTAAAAGATATTACAATAGAATCAATATACAAATAAAATAATGTTCGATGCAATAACCAATTCAACATGTCTACTTGATGTATTTATAACAATAATAGGACATCTCCATAGCGTGTCGTGCTCATCTGGAAAAGATAAACCTGCCAGTGTATAACCTAGACCTATTTGCTGGTAACAACAAATATGCAAATACGAATATGCCAATGAACAAATCTCCAAGACAAAGTGTCCAAATGATGTTTTTGACATAACCAAGTGTTTTCCATGCCATTCCAAGTGCTAGTGAACATTATATCTTGTCGGTGTACCAGATATCGGTGACCGTGCATAAATCACTTGCTTGCTTGTGAATGTTGCTGATTCTCCAAAGTGCAAGAGTTGATAAGTGTTAGTAGGTGTTGACATCAATGAAAAAACCATACCAACATACCAATAGATGTTGCCCTACCATGTGCGTGCTTCTTCTACCCGTGGCCTGTTCCTATAAATTACCATGAGAATGATAATGTACGTTCTTGCTGCCTACACTCCACCATGTTCAAGCCACTTCACATGGTAGAAATGTGAGCAGGAGACATATTTACTCAACTATTCAATTCCTCCAACCCACGTCCCCAATTGATTTGGAGGGAATAAGAAGCAAAAAACAAATAGTTACTTAACTGTTCAGCAAACACTAGACCAGGAAATAGTTTTCTACTATTGGTTTAAACATTATATACTTATAAACAAGGATTTAGTCTCTCGACTAGGTATGGAGATGAATCTTCTACTTGTTAGGTGGTTCCAAATGGGATATGCTAGTGTCGGATCAATGGCTTAATCAACGACATCAACTCCCCTCCGTGCCCACCGATTAGAGATGGGGGGGAAGCAAGGGAGGTGGGAAGGGTTCCCTGCAATGAGTAGAAAACATAAGGGAGGGGATGGGGCTATGATCGATCCCATCCTGAAATGCTACGATTTGGGCCGGGTAGGTGGGAAAGCAATGGATTGGGTGAGCTAGGGTGGGAATAAGAAGTGTCTGATCCCATTGCAGGTCAGTTACTATAGAAAGCCTTGCTATTTAAATCCTAAACCCATACACCCCTAAAAAAATGCCAAACGGCTTGCAAATGGGCCCAAAACATGCCCTTATTATATTAAATAATGGCTAGACTTGAAAATGCCCCTAAACAGATGGCAAACATGAAAAAAATAACAAAATTCCTACCATGAAGTTG
This sequence comes from Cryptomeria japonica, assembly GCF_030272615.1. Classification (NCBI taxonomy): domain Eukaryota; kingdom Viridiplantae; phylum Streptophyta; class Pinopsida; order Cupressales; family Cupressaceae; genus Cryptomeria; species Cryptomeria japonica. The sequence continues at coordinate 631,703,979 of NC_081408.1, read as the reverse complement.
GAATGTTTCCCATCGCCTGGTATCCTAGTTTAGCTACTCCTGCAACACCACTTCATTCCACAGTTGGTTCCCTACAGAGGCAGGATTTTGTAATGGTAGAGGCAGGATGAAGAGGTGGGATTTTGTAATAGCAAAGGTCGATGGGACGAAGACGTGGGATTTATGAAATGACTTGGTCTTTTCTTTTTTTTTTGAAGTAATGCACGCGATCATCAGAATTTTGACGAACGCGGACACTTTTTCTAAAAAAACCCAAATGTCATTGCCAATTCCTTCTCTGTTGAAACCAAATGTTGCATTATTGTCAGAATTCCGATGAAATCGGGCATTTTTTCAAAAAAAAATCAAATTTGATCCCAATATACCTTCTTCGTCGGAAACCTCCGTTGGAATTTTAGGCCAAATGTATTAGTGTTTTCTTGTGATCATGAGTAGATATTTTTCTGTCACTTTCCATGAGTCTTTCCACAAGTTTTTGAAATGAAGCACTTTCTTGACACTCTTGGAGGAGTTCCTCAGAAATTTCGGTGTCCTCTAGATTTGGACATTCGAAAGGATTTGATAATCTTCGATTCATGCTAGACTCTGGTTGCATTTTGCTTTGTTTGTTTTGTTGAGAGTGAGTAACAACAAGCATCTAATAAAAACTTTCTGTGACAAAAGAAACAAACTCCTCTTCAATATTTTGTTCAGGGGTTGGTGGTTCAAATCAGGGTATGTTGTAAGTGATGCACTCTTTGGAAAGAAGGCCAGATTGATCTTTCCTCCTTGATTTAGGCATTGACTAAATGCTGATTTTTGATAGAATGCTCTACTCCTCAATGGTTCCTTGTCAAATTCGTTTGTTTTGTCTTGAAGATACAAACGCATATGATGAAGAAATATTCGATGAGATTTGAATAGTTGGTGATTGATGTACAAAAAATTTATTCCATTTGGCAAGTTTTAGAGAACTGGGTTGTTGTTTCCTCAACTTAGTGTTATGATAAATAGTCTTTCTTCTCAGAATATGAGGATTAGTCATACACAAGCGATCAATGGTTTCATTTGATTTGTTTTGGATTCAGTTTAGCTTGTTTTGGAAACTCAAGTTTTACTTTATCAAATGAAGGTTTAGATGCCCCCTCACGACAAAGCATGCCAAACGATATGGAATACGAGCTTTCCCGATATGGAAACTCGATTTGACAACTTGGAGTTTTAAAACAAGTGTGTTTTTGGATAGAAATTCGTTTGATTGAAGGACCTGTTTGATACTTGTGATGATGTTTCCTGATTTTGATAGGAGAGATGTGCTATCTTGCGACTTAGTTTGTAGATTTTGGACAACTTTGTTTGATGGAAAACTTGCTTTGAGAATAGTTTTTGATACTCTGTTTTTGATTTTTTGTTTGATGAAGTTCAAGCTGAGGAAGGAAAGTTCCCTAAAATGTTTTCAAATTTTTCAAAAAAGACCTCTATTTTGCCCCCTGTTTTCCTGGTTTTGGCTACGCACTAAGACAGAGACGCAATGCACTACAAAAAGTCCTTAATGCGCTAGAGAAAAGACCCCATGCGCTGCGCTACCCCTTGTGACGCGCTAACTAGATTTCTTTGATTTTGTCTTGGTTCAAAAGATTATGCGCTAACCTAGGCTGCTACCACACTAATTGTTGATCTCTACACGCTAAAGTTTGATCTTCACGTGCTAAGCTGATGCTTCAACGTGCCAAACTATTTTCAAAAGGTGCTACTCTAAACTGCCAGTTTTGGATTTCCATGAAGCGCTAATGTTAGGACTCAATGCACTAAGGTGAAGGTTGAACGCGCTAAAAGATGGTATCTATGCGCTAAGAGGTTTCTCTTATGCGCTAAACTCCTAATATTTTGACTTGGTTGTTTTTTTGTAATTTTTGGAATTTTGTTTTGAGTTTTTAGTGATGATAGATGATTTTTTGAAGTAACAAATAAAGACATAGCACCAAAGAGACAACCATTTTTCTTAATCTAAACAATGAGTCTATGTTCTGCGAGGATGTGTTCAAATCCTCAATGTTTTGACTGGTTTAGATACAACATGCACTTCAATTAGACTCTTTATTTAAGGGTCATAAGCAATATCATAGCCCACTAGTCTCGATACTCCGTCAGCTCAAACAACCGTGTCACCCCTAGGGGGCACCCATTTTTTTGTCTTTTGCCAGAAATTAACCCAAAGTGAATTGATTCACAATTGAGTAGTTATCTTGGGAGATATATGATGAGCGATCTTGGGGGCAAATTCTTCCCCACCCTTGCACTATGATAGTGCAAATGTCTGGATACTGACTTGGCTCAAAGTTTCTATGCTAAAGTTTGTAATCAGGCTTCTCGTTCGGCTGTCAATGATAAAATCCCTCAGGAGGCTTCCCAGCCTTTAGAACAAAGGCTTTATGTATCTCAAGGATACTGGGGGAAGCCTAACTGCTGCGTGAAACTATTGAAAAGGACTTTCGTCACTTTCCACTTTTGATTATAGTGGGTTGGAACACTTGGCTTCAAAGCCATTTCCCACATAGGTCATTCCCTTCACACTAGCCAAAAATGTCTTTAAGAGTTTTTCAACCCCTCGGGAAGGCAGGCTTGCTAAAGGATTTAATGCAATATGACTGAAAGTGTAATAGTGGTCTAGCTTTTTGATCACCCAGTTCAGGGGAGAGCATATTCCTTCCACTTTTGAGACAAGGCAAACAAGGTTCTTTTCAAATTTTCATGGCAATGATTTGCTAAGATCTATATGGAGATGTTGCTCCACAAAAACATGGTGTTTATTTTACTCCTTTAAAGCAATGATTTTCTGATCTATGAAAAGAACTTGGTCAACAAAGTAAATTTGATGTTTGGTCAACAAAATAAATTGATCAAAAGGGGAAGATCTTCCCTCTTTAGTTGTGACTGACTTTGGACATGTGTGATTCTTTTATTTTGCAAAAATTATAAGTGATCCTTTTATGCACCAAAGGATGGTGAAGTTCTTTTTAAGCCCCTTTGCTTGCAAAAAAATGAAAAATTGCCTTCTTCTTTTTAGAGCCCAAAGTGAAAATTTGTTTTCCTAGGAAAAGCAAAAATGATAGTTTTTGCGGTTCTTTTTATAGCCCAAACAAGGTGAGTTCAATTTTATCCCATAAGAATTAAAAGACGTTAAATTTTAACTAACTTAAATAAGTTAGTAAAAACTTAAACTATTGTAACTCTAAAAGTAAAACTATGCTCCTCCCTACAAGAAAATGTTAAAGATCCTGCAAAACACCAACCAAAATAGTTAGGAAAATACAGGCTCTTGTGGACTTCAACAAGTCTAAATTTAGGCTCGGTTACAATTTTAGTGTTTTCCTTCTGCCTGTGATGCACTACAGAAAATACTGTAAGTGCTACAAAATAACTAGGATGCGCTATCAGACAGACCCGATGCACTGAACTATTTTTGAAATACACTGCACTATTATTTCCCCACACCGAAACCTACAGGAAAATGTTAAAAAGTTGATGTGCTAAGTGATAGTTTTCACACGCTAGGGAATGAGTCCCACCCGCCGAACAGTGAGCCGGATGCGCTGGATGATTAATCAAATGTGCTAAGGGATGTTCCCTATGCACTGATTCCTATTTCCTGCGTACCTACAAAAGTGATTATTTTAAAAAACTGATTTGATTAATGGGGTAGTGCCCCACAATGGGCACCATAAATGTGTGCGGGAAAAGTAGGTCAATGAAACTTCAAATGTGAAAAATGCGTTCAAAGAGACTTATCCACACACCCATAGGACTTCTTGGTGCAAGTTATGGAGTCATGGTGAATGACTGAACTTCCCAAGGTGGGTTCCATGGTTCTCTATCTCACAAGGTCCCTCAAGCCAATGCCTTTGCTCTCATATCACTGAGAAAAGTGACTTAGGGATGATGAATGCAAGAACAAGGGATGCTTTAGATTGATTTGAGTATGAAATGCATCCTATCTATGCATGATTCTACAAATGCAATAAACTAGATTATAAGATGACAAGGTTAGTAGCAATACTATCCTAACATGATATACTAGTTAATGATGATAAAGGAAATAGCCTAAAATGCTTATTAGATTAATTCCTATTACAAAGAGAAGCTAGATGTATTGATAAATTTGAGCATAAATGATTTACTAAAAGCTTCCATGGATCCTCAAAATAGAGGAATGAGAGCTCTATTTATAGTGAAAATGGGGCTATGGATGGTCAAGATTGAAGGAGTTAATCAAGGGTCAAGATTGAAAGTTAATCAATCAATGTTTACAATTCTCACCAATGAAATGGTGACAATTGTCAACAAGAGATTGCTTGAGAGGAGATGTAAGAAGCATTAAATGCTTGTTAAGACCTCATGGTTACCTTATAAGGTAAGGGTTATCCAATGGATAAAGCTTTTACCCAAAGGATAAACTCTTGTGCAAAGGTTAAGGGATGACCATGGTCAAAGCAATGAATGCTTGATGAGACCCCTGGGTTAGATGAGGGTTAAGTTAGTCAAAAAGTCTCTAACCATGCCACTAAGGGTTAGTTAACCATTAATGGTTTGAAGAATTTGGGGACAAATTTGTAAGAGTCCTTCCAAATTTGGGGGTATTCAACAAGTTATCTTGTTGAAGGCATAAAGGCTTTAATGCCTTTTGAAGACTTTACTCCAAATTTGAGAAGTGATCTCCTCAAATTTAGGGAAAAGGAATAATGAATCGGTTTGGGTTAATTGATTAGGATCAGATGGATTCTAGAAGAAATTAGGAATAGGATTAGGATGCAAGTGGGAGATGTAGGAAAATGCAAGTGGATGAAGGATAATAGGATTTAATTAAAATAAATTGCTTTATTTCAATTTGGTTGCAAGTTGGGGATTTTAAATAAATTAGATTTATTTAATTAGGGTGAACTATTTAATTAAATGTAAATTTAATTAAAAAGTAGAGAGAAGGGATTTAATAAAATGATTTATTCAATTAAATGATATAAAAGGCTTAACTAAATTTAACTAAATAAATTGAATAATTTATTTAATTAAATAGATGAATGTGGATGATTTAATTAAATTAGATTTAATTAAATAGAGGAATGAGAATAAAATGAACATTGAATATTCATTTAGGAATATGGTCATTTTTATACGTCTACAGTACCCTTATCTAATTTGACACTTTTGATTCCATTTTCAGGATGGAAATCGAAATTCGAGATCATTTTGCTAGTCAATTTCACAATTTGGACAACTTAGCACTTTCATCAACTGCTCATTCTCTTCTTCAATTTTCACTCAATCTCTTGTTAATCAATGTTGAGTCTCAGTTTTATTCCTCTGAATCACTTTCATGCTCAAATCATCATCATCGCTAAAGTAATTGTCTATCATCATATACCCTCGCTATCTTTCGATTTCTCTCTTGAGGGGGCCATACTCATGACCTTATGACCTCACATCTTCAATGTCGAGAAAATTTTCAAATCTTAATCGAAAGTTGAGCAAAACATATTTTTGAACTAAAGAAAATCAAATCCTCATTGCTAGGGGCCTCTCATCTTCATCTCTTTATATCAAGTTGAGATCTCTCAATCATCTGAATCAAATCAATTGCTAGGGGCATATCCGTTTCATCACTTCAAATCAAGTTGATATTTGTCTTCATCTAAATCAATCTCTTAACATTAATCAGTTTCATCACTTTTCATCAAGCTGATTATTCATTTAAATTCAATCAAGGGTTTAAAGAGTATCTTTGATCACAGTCAATCTAAGCAGGGGTTCAGTATTCATCGCTTTGGATCGAGCTGGACAGTTTATCTTCGCTCATCCTGTCTTGATCAATCAAGTTCAAGATTGATTTTTATCTTCACTCACCAAGTCTAGTTCAATCAAGTTCTAGATTAGTAAGATCCGCTTCTTGATCAATCAAGTTCAAGTTCTGTATCTTCACTCTCTATTGGTCCTAGTTCAATCAAGTTCAAGATTGGTTTCACTTTAATCAACTCTGTTCAGTTTCATCGCTTTAAATCAAGCTAGACAGTTTATCTTCACTTATCATGTCTTGATCCATCAAGTTCAAGATCAATTTTATCATCACTCACTATGTTTAGATCAATCAAGTTCTAGATCAGTAAGATCCGCTTCTTGATCAATCAAGTTCAAGTTCAGTATCTTTTGTTTTCTATCATTCCTAAGTTCAATCAAGTTCGAGATTGGTATCACTTTAATCAGACTTCATTTAGCTTCGTCGCTTTGAATCAAGCTAAACACCTCACTTTTTATCTAGTTCGTGATCAATCAAGTTTAGAATTGTTATCTCCTAGACATCAACTATTCTTTGAACCAACGCACTGCTCACACATTAATTTAAAGAGGGGCCAATTTAATACCCTAAAAATGGTCATCTAAACCATGAGCCCCTAATCTTGACAATGTCACCAAGGTCCTAACCAAAGACAATTAAATAAATCTTGAACACACAATTAATTCTTTAAACATCAAATGTCACATGGCAAAATTAATCAACCAATATTAATTAAATATTTATTTAATTAATTAAATCAATCCAAGTAAATCATTTAAAAAAATTATCTTATTTATTTTATTAAATATCCTAGCATATTTAATGAAACAAATCAATTTGCCATCAAATCTTCAAAAAAGGAAATAAATCAAAAAAAGGAATTAATTGACCAAAAAAAGAATCAAAATTGAGAAAAGAAATGAATTGGAGACAATCTTGAAAAATAAATTAAAAATTGATAAATAATCTCAAAAAAAGCAATTAAAATAATTAAATATTAAAATTGAATGAAATAGAGAATAAATCAGTTTTTTCTGATTTTATCTTAATTTTAGTTCATTTTCCTTTAAAACTGAGAAAAGCATCCAATCACATCAATTCACCTAGATTGTGCTTCCTCTTGGAAAATCTTGATGGCTCATCATCATTTGATCTCAGCCGTTGGTTTCTTTCTGAATTTTCTATAAATTCAGGCTCTCATCTCTCATTCAAGGATCCTAGAGAATATATTGTTATTATGCTATTTTTGCTCTAGGTTCATTGATATTTGTGCATTTAGATATTCACATATTAGTTATTGCATACATATTTAGATCATTTATCTCAGTTATTGCTTAAATCTTGTTATATTAATCTTGCATCCATCTAGCTTAATATCATGCTCATATAGATTAAATCCTTCATCTTGGTGTTGTCTAGTCACTGAATTGCTTATACAAATCAAAGAGCAATCTTATACTCGCATCTTTTAGAAGGCAATGGGTCGATTTGTTATGGTTTTCATATTCCTTCTTATATTTGTCTAACCATACAGGTAATGACTTAATTGAAGTGTTGTGTATTCCAGATACAGATACATGTCCACTTTTCACACACACAATTAGATTTAAGTATTTTCAAGCCAAGATTTACAAACGAAACAAAATTGGCATGAAACCAAATCTATGAATCTAAAATTGAAAATATATTTAAAGAGAAAAAATGTTTGTAATATTTATAGATTGAATTTAAACTAAATTTAATCCACAAATATTAAAAAAAAAATTTATGGAACGTGGAAATTATATTACTTTAAGATAGAAGACAATTAAACTACCTAAACAAAAAATTATTAGGATAGACAAAAAATTGAAAAAGCTAAAAAATAATTAACCTAATGATTAATAAATCAACATTACCACTTAATATAAAGTGGTTAAGCCTTGGATTCATCAGAATTTCTTAAGCTTATTTAATTCAAGTGATTTGGTAAGAATATTTTTGGCTTGGTCTACAATGGGACAATAATTTAGTTGTACACTATCATCTTTCCCATGGTGTAAAATCAAATGAAACTTGGTATTTATATATATTTTTTATCATGTAAGATTGGATTTTCGATCAATTTCATTCCATATTGATTGTGAAAAATGACTTTTGTGGCTGAATTTTCTTGTTCTTATAAATTTGTGAGAATTATTGAAAACCATAAGATTTCTTTCATTGCCATAGAGGCTACCATATATTTGGCTTCTATAGAGGATGGAGATGGCAATGATTTCTTCTTATATTTAAAAGAAATAAGAGTAGGCCAAAGATGCATTAGAAACTAGATGTATAATTGTCATCTTCCAAGTCATCTACAAAATTAGAATCTAAATATCAAAGAAAATAAAGGGTGTTTCCTTGGAGTATTTGAGCTCATAGTTTTGAGTGCATTTTAAATAGAAAATAACCCATTTGGTTGATAAATAATGATTTTCTCTAATTGTTTCATCAATTTAAAAGTAACTCTAATAGAGAAATAAATATCATGGTAGATAGTTATTACATTAATCAACCTACCAACAAGTTTCATAAACGGAGTAGCATCAACCAATGCTATAGAGTTATTTGATGTTAGTTTTAAATTTTTATCCATAAGAGTACTAAGTGGTTTGTAGTTATCTATACAAAACTTATTGAGAAATTCACCAATATAGTATGGTATAACAGACGTATATGTAATTTATTATCATCATGTTATATATTGAGTTGTTATTGAAGGATATTGGAGATATCCCACTCAAAGTGTGTTAGGAGGTTATCCCCTTGAAGCGGCATGTTATTATATAATACCTATAGAATATTTACTATAATATTTATTTTTTGAAAGTTATTTCATTTCAATCATACTCAAAATTCTTGAAAGTTTACTTCAAGTTATGCTTGGTGAGTTTTTCATACTAGGCTTGGGGGGGTCATTTTAAACCCTAGAATGAGTTGATGATATTGCATTCCTAGTGTTCTTTACCATTGAATCAATATCCTTCTACTTAAGTTATATATACTATTTATTTGAAATCATCATTTAAGCATGAAGTTTTAAAGTCCATTTTTTGAACGCTCCAACTATTTTTTTTTAAAAGAGACCTAACACATGCATGGTAGTCCATTTTGTTGTAGGTATAAAAGTGTCATCATAATCTATGCCTTTTTCTTGCCCAATCTTTTATAGTGAGTTGGGCTTTATGTTTTTCAAGTGAACCTTCTACTGTATATTTTTTCTATGTATTTACTTCTGCCAATCAATTTAGAACCAAGTCAAGGATTAACAAAAAACCATGTACCATTTCTTAGAAGAGAATCATAGTCATGTTGAAAAACTTGCCTCCACACTATTGTACCCTTATTCTTTATAGGAAGTTGGTTTTGAGTCCATTATGATACTGTGTTCATCAATAAACTCCAAGTTACCTTCAATATTAGATTGACCATATATTCATATAGCCTTTCTTTACGTCATTTATCTCATTTTACTTACTTTGTCATGTCTTAAAACTTTCAAAAATTTCAAGACTTCTTTTCTAGATCACTTTTTAGAATACATTGGTTGGAACAAATTTTCTCTTTTTTCTTGATTAGAACCTCTAAAAGTGGTTGATTCTTCTAAAATCTTGTGTTTATCAAAACATTTAAAATAATTATTAGAGGGGGTTTCTTGTTATAGATATAGAGATGGAGAACCTTGATTTACTATTGGAGAGAAGACTCCAATCCAAGACCACAAATATTAATATATATCAGTATAACTATTACAAGAAGACAAAAATAGTTTACTAGAAATAATGATGATATTCAAATGAGAAATAATGTAGAGAAGCCTTGCTTATAAAGCCAAATGAAATAGGTAGGAGATCACAGGATATGGACATTTGTCTCAATCATATGCGAATGTAGGTAGAGTTCAACTACTAAAAACTACCCAACAATAATTCTTAAATACAAGGAAAATATTACTAAATAATATTTATCTAAATATATAATTATTAAATGATGATACATATTAAACTTAAACATGAGTTAATATGATAATTCTATATTTACTCTAACACCCCCCCTTAAGTGAAACTTAGGAAGAAGAATTGTTATTCAATATGAGATGCATTATGGATCTTGACAACAAAGCCATGTTAGAACCCAAGTAAAATATAAATGTAAATAAATGAAAAATATTACAAATAAAAGAAAAGGAGAAACTTTGTTTAACAAAAATCCTCTGCAAGAGAGACAAAAACTAAGATGCTACATGAAAGAATCAATTACACCATTGAAGGACTACACACATCATGTATATGTAATCAAGAATCTCCCCATAAGAAGGAAACAAGGAAACTAAATAGTTCCCCCATAATGAGCAATGTCCTACCAATAATAAGATCGACAAAAATCGAATCCCTTGGCCAAATATAATGTCATAACTTGTGAAAATGCTTTTTAATTCAAAGGCATGAGCCTCTGCAAGTAAGAACAACAACTATATATTGATATAACCGACAATAAAACCTAAAATTGATAGAGATGCACCAAATTAAATGGTTCAAATATATCTCCAATCTGGAACTCTCGAGACCTCAACAAAACTAAGAAAAAACTTTTAGTGGAAGGAGGCACAACATTGTCCACTTTGATTCCATGTTGGTGGAAAATCCCATTTCCAGAATCTACAACTTGCAATATAACCTTCATAGAAAGAGAGAAGCAAAGTTATTTCATCAAATAGTGGATTGTATTGAGATGGGAAATAATATACATAATCCTTGCTTATAAAGCCAAAGGTGGTAGGTAGGAGACGATATTGTCTCAATCATATGCAAGGGTAGGTAGAGTTCAACTACTAACAGCTACCCAACAACAATTATTAAATCAATAAAAATCTAAGTAAATAATATATATTTAAATATCTAATTATTAAATAATGATTCCTAAGTAAATATCTAGTGCCTTGAATGTAAAAACACTATAGCTTGGTCAAAGAAATCAATAAAATTTGGTACATAATGATTGGTTTGTTTCTTATTAATCAGTAGGTAAAATCATGATGCTTTTTATAGGAAGCCCTTCAAGAAACTTGTATAGAAAAGACTTAGGTTAAAATAGAACCACTGGCTATAAAATCTAACTCCATTGGCTCTCCTTAAAAATTCCATTTGCACATCCCTTCAGAATATTTCTTTCACACAACTTAGAAAATATGCCTTGTCTATCATTTCATTTAACTTGTACATCTACTAGGTTGAATCATCTATCCTAACAATTGTTTGCTATTGTAGACTCCATTAACCTTCATTTTAGAAGAATTAAGGAAAAGGTCCAATACCAAATGAGATAAATATTATTCGATGATCTAAAGGGAAAACAATTCATGATATTATTTGATGGAAACAAAAATCATTTAAAGAATTTTAATATATTTGTAGTTATATAATTATAAAATCATAACTACATAATTATTTTGTAGTTATTTAACTATTAATAATGTAATAATGCTTAAATTTAATTGTTAAACTAATAATATGAGATCTGAAAATGTTCTACAAATGAAGAATATGCAAGAAGGAGAAGGATAATAATAATACACTTATAAGAAAAATTAAGATTGAGGAGGATGGGAATGAAGAAAAATGTAAAATTAAAAATAAGGATGAGAAGGGTTGAAGGAAGAATAGAATAAAGAAGAACTAGTAGAGGAACAAGACTATCATTAAGAAAACGAAAAAAATGGAGGAGTAGGAGTAGAGGAAGAAGGAGAAGGAGAAGAGAGAGATGGATGAGAGGAAAAAGGACAACGATTAAAATTATCTTGTCATGCATTATCACTACTTAGATAAATTGAGAAGTGGTTCTCTTCTTAAAGGGATTCTAGTTAATTGATTAAATCAAGACATGGGTACCATCTACCACCCTTCAACTCTTCTTTCAAAGTACACAAAAAGGTTATAAAAATGGAATAGCATATTCATCACCATGGGCTAAACTCTAGTATCAAGGAGAACAAGGGAAATAAATAAAAATAGTTTTAACTTAGAGGTAAAGCGAAAGAGGGACTGAACCCTTGACAAAATAGGCATTAAGGAAGTGGAGAGGGGTATCACACGGGTTGAGAAAAGTAAGGAAATTAAAAGAATAAAGAATAGAGAAGGACTAGAAAACAACAAGAAGAAATGGGAGACTAGGAAAATTTCAATCAACACAAAAAAAGAAACTAATGATTACCTAGGAGAATGAGGCCCTTCAACCCTACCGTTCCTTATTAATAATTTCCAATTTGTCAATGAAGGATGGTTATTTTATTATATTTTCCTTTTGGGTGGGATTGATGTGTAGGTTTTCCTTGTCTTTAATTTTCGTGTTGGACCTAAGAGGTAGCAAAACCAACCTCTAGCTCAACTCTTTTACTCCTATCTTTCTTCTTCTTCTCATTCCTATTGAAAAATCTGAAGTGGGACATCCATATTTTTTAGCATATCATTGTACTATGCTACAATGTCATGCATATTTTTGATAATTTATTTTTATTATATTGGAGACTACCAAAATTTTCCTTGATGTTATTCTGTTTCTCTATTGAACCAATGTAACGACCTTGATATTCCAACATAGATAAGTTAGCTCAAAGATAGTGCTACCTAAGTTAGATGGAAAGTGAAGAAACATCTTTGAGCTAAATTTTATTTTTAGAGCACATATGTGTAGAAACTAAGAATAAGAACAATCCAAAAGTACCTTATTAAATCGATGTTTCTTTCCATAAATGATGTTTCTAGATGAGAAGATGAATATTTTATGCAATAGAATCCATAATTTATTATGATTTAGGATAACATTGATTTTATAAATAAGGGGTAATTTTATATACCTAAAGGTGGAAAGATTGATTGTTTATTCATTCAAATGTGGTTGAATTTATAAGAGAATAAATAATGTGTAGTTGAATAACTTTGTAAGAGCAATTGTATAACTCTTTTGTATAGTTAGGTAATGTAACACACTAACATTAATCTCCCTTATTACATTGTTCCTACAAATATACTCCTAAAACAATGAACTTCAACTTTCAAAGGAATCCTCCCTCAAGGCTTACATAACAGTTCTTGCTAATTACATAAAATACATATTTTTTAGAAGATATCTTTTTCAAGAAACAAATAATGAATCAAATGAAACTCAAAAAGTTGCACCATGACCCAAAAGGTTGACCTTCATAAAGTTGTAGCTCCAAATGAAATTCTTTAGCTCTAAATTTCAAACTCCCAAATCATAGACATTGAATTATTTGATAATAATCCATATTAAGTTATGCACATACATGACTCAATCATGTTTTCTCTAGCCCTCATAAGTGTTATAATTATCAATCAATGTCTCATGAAATCTCTAGGCAACCTTCCATATTGAGTTTAAAACCAAACACCTCAACTATCTCTACAAATAAAACTCCCAAATGTATGTATTCTTCAATAATATTAGTGTAGCATCCTAAATTGTAATCCCTTACAATTTTGTCCTCATTTGGGCCCTCACCTTGGCGTTTGTGTCCTGAGGCCTAATAGGAGCCATGTTTCTGCTCACACCATGCAAATAACTCAAAAAATTCATAATACATACCTTTCTCCCAAATTTCCTATGTCCTTGATTGGTTAGGACTAGGGCACTAGTGCTATGGTCCTCAAGGACCAGAGCACTAGGACCCATTTTGGGGCCTCACAATGGCTATTTAATTTGAGCAGTAATTTTAATCTCATGTTTGATGATGTCAAAAAACTAATTTTCTTTTGACAAGGATAAAAGGAGGTCTACCCCTCTCATTTTGACATACACATTCATGAATTCAATCACACTTATCAAGCATTCATTCAAATTCAAGTGAGTAAGCAACCGATCTTCTTTCAAGCATTAGAGTAGAAGTAAGCTTGAGATTCACCCATTGGAGATGATATTGATGTTCTATGTTTATGAAGCTTTCATGAAACCCTAATTCCTTGTGGAGACAAATTAAATCCATAAAAAGGTATATCAGATGTATTTCAAACATTATTCAACATTTCTCTCAAAAGGCAATCATTTCCATTACAATAATTCAATTACATTACATTTCTAGTTCATGATTAATTCCAAAACTAGGATCTGACCTAAGGCAAACCCCTAGTCCCAACCATTTTCCCTTCTCTATTGTGTGCAAGAATAGGTGCGGATCTACAATTTTCATGATCAACATTATTAATAGAGACGAATAGGTTCCCCTTTGGATAATGAAAAGTTTGGAGGACTAGAACAATGGTAATTCTGGTCCCAAAAAATTATGATGACCTTCTAGGAATAGATTTGAGCACTCACATATTACTCATATCTAGGTTTGTGGCTCGATCGGACAACTACAACTCACTGTTTATGTATTTTTACTTCAAATTCAACACATTTACTCTAATATCATTTTCACAATTCAACTTAAAAGAGGGTATCAATATCCATTCCAGTGAATTTGATAAGAATTATTAGCCCTACCCTTGTTGATTTTAGGCTAGATCTAGTGGGTTCGCCCCTCTTTAATGTAGTGGTACCTAGGAAAAATATTAGTGGTTTTACTATATCATTGGGTGAAACCCTAATATTTTCACCATTACATTTTGGTGAAATAGATGTATTGCACATTAATTTTCTAATTTATGTTCTCAAATCTAAGTGTTTATGCATTTAAAATTCAAATTTACATTTACAAGTTTAATTTTCAATTGAATTTAAAAAAATTAGAGGTTAAATTCACAAAAACCCTGCTTTTAAATTCTAAAATTGAGCTTCTGGGTTGTCTAGTTTGGATTAATTATTTTAGATCTAATTGTTCATTCAATTTAAAATTCAATTTTCCCTTCTAGATCTCATTTTCAAATTGAAGTACATAATTTTAGTGGTTGAATTTACTAAAACCCTAATTTATAATTCTTAAAAATTACTTGTGGGTTGCATAATTTTTCATATTCATTTTCAAATGCTATGATCTAGATGCATTTATATTTCAAGTTAACAAATCAAATTGCTTAATTAATTGGTGAATCAATCACTTTTACAAAATTTTGTATTGTTTACTAATAATTTTCAAATTTCAAATTTAAATTTCCCTCCTGTGTGCATGGATTTTACTACCATTAGTCCTACCTACAATATTCTTATGAGAAGAAGTTATATAATTAAGGCTTCTCAAGGTTTAATTACTAAGGATATGGAGCCTAATTTGGAACTAACTTATATCATGAGAATGTTAGTGGTTCCTCTAATCCAACAAATGATATCATTTATCCTCATTCTTTTTCATAATTTTGATGATGTGGATGAATCACTAACTAGGGTTTCCATTGATCAATTGGAGAAGATTGGCAATTAATTAAAAAATCTTCAACAATGGATGAGTCAATAATACCTAGAAAGTGAGGCAATCAAATTGATTGAAGGATTAAAGATAATGGTTCAAAGTAATAAAATTGGTGTTGATTTGTTGCATGGCCTTGCTCATATTGTTGATGCTAATATCATGCCTATGAAAATTTGTTTTGAAGTCCTTGGATACACCCAATATCCTACTCAAGTCAATCATTCTATTCCTATGCCTACATCCTTGCCTAGTGTGCCTACTTTCACATCTTTTTATCATGACTTCCACATAAAATGTTAATCCTATACATGTTAGTCAAGGGGGAAACTTTGTTAATCAAAATGATTTCAACCTCCTTTTGTGAGCCTTCCATTTGTGACCCAATCATCTCTCATACTTACATATCATAGTGTTCTGCATCCTCAATCTCAACCTCAACCTACATATAATGCTACTCCTCCATCATAATCCAACATGTCCAATTTCAATCCATCCACCAGACCAACCATCAACAACCTAGCCCAAACCATGTCATCCTTACAACAACTAGCTTCCAATACCCAATCTAAATTTAATGTGCCCATATTTGATATAGTGAGCCTATTATCTAATGACATTGTCCATGTTGTCTATCCTAAGCAAGTGGAAATCCCTCAATTGGAGCTTTATAATGGAAAAGGTAATCCCTTGACTCATGTGAAAACATTCCAAACTTTGTGTAGTGATTTTGCTTATGATCAAAACCTTTTGGCTAAATTTTTTATTCAAATATTTAGGGATAAAGTTTTTGGAATACACCTCACTATATTACATTGTATACTATGGTTTGATAAACTGTATGTATCTATCTACCCTTTCTATCATTCCCCAATGATATTTGTCTATCATTCCTCAATGATGATATAATTACTTTATATTTTGTATATATTTCCCTCAGCCAATAATACTTATCATTGCATTATCTTCATCTCTTATGCTCCTTTATTTTGTATCAGAGTAGTGAGTAGACTAGCATGCATGGAAATGCAGAACTATGTACTACATTTAAAAGGGTGTAAATTTGGGATAGAGAAATTTGAAGAGGAAGAACAAACTTCTTAACATTGGAGCCTGTAATGATCTTTTCCCTATATGTGTGCAGGAGGAAGTAATATGTGAATGGGGAAGAAAGCATACTTAATTTAAATATTTAAAATTGAGCATGACAATTGAAATGAGGCCATATCTTAGTGGAGATTGCTAACATTTAATGCCTGCATGGGATTCTATCTGGTAAGAAGTGTTTGCAAAATAAATTTCATTGAAGATGTGTTGGAAAATTTACCATCTACAGGAGTAAAGTATAAAGTCTTCCATTTGATGTGCAATGTCTATTGCATATAAACTGCCAGTATCAATCTAAGGCATGTAATAGTTTATCTTTGAATTATTAAGAATCATATCAATCATAGTAGTAAGGAGTAAAATATGTTTATATGAAAAGGTGATTATCTAATTAATTTATCCCACTTTTTGGTATGGTATTTCATTTCTTTTGAAGAGAAGATAATGGTCACAACATGAACGACATTCCTGATACAAGCTATAGGTCATGAGTTTCATTTTGAAGTGGTTGTAGTTTCCAACATACCTATTGCGATGTGAATGTAAGTTCTCAGTTGGAAGAACTATCAACTTTGTGATGATTTATGGAGATCTACGAGGGCTTGAAGTGCCATTTTATTAGGGAAGATAGTACAACTCATAAAATAATCTTTCCATCTTAAGCTCCAAATATTTGTAAAGGCATATGGTTTGATTTTGAATCATTCTATTGATTCATGAGATATGGTATGCTAGGAACAAAGGAAAGGTTTTTCTTTTTATTCTTTTAGTAGTAATTCAATATTGAAAATTAGGGAAAGAGGTATTTTATACATAAAGTTCAGTTTGCTCTTGGAGTTATTAATATTGTGTGCATTGGAGTGATAAGGTAATAAGGGTGTGTAAGGTTGAATAGTGGGATTGGTTGAAATCAACATTGTTATGTTTTAATCATGTTTGCACATATGTCAAACACTATATGGGATTTTGGAGCTATCCATTCTACACTTGAGAGAACCTTTGAAGATTTGAATGGGTATAATTATGACTGGCCATTCAAGGCTATCTTTGAAACACTTGATCAGGCCTTCAAAGACTCTCTTTATGATGATAACATTGATGAAATATATGTGCTTTAGAGATTAACAATGTCATCAAGTGGAGGCTGGAGGAAATGGAGGCAAGAGGCTTTTTATCATCTCGAATTAGCTTCTCGCTTTGAGATGTTGTTTTCCTTGAGAAGTGTTTTTGGTTTTAATATTTATTATTTTCAGTTTTCCTTTTAATATTTATAGATTTGAAGAATACATGTGTTGTGAAGGTTATATTTTGGAGACAGGTTTGAGATTTGGTGTTGAGCGAGCTTCAAAGTATATGATTCAAGAGTTCGAGATTGAGAGCTTAAGAACAAATATCAAAATGAAACCTTTCCGAGGGTCAAGAGACAACTTGATGGAGCCCTGCTTGGTTCAAGATTTGCTTCTTCAAGAGAATATCTTCTAAAAATGTGTATTCATATTATGTAATCAATAAGATTTATTGTGTAAGTCTTAAGGTAGAGTCCTTGAGGAAAGTTTTAGGAACAATGTAATAAGGGGGAATGTTACCATAAACCTCACTATATTGCATTATATAATATGGTTTGGTTAATGGTATGTATCTATCTACCTAATTCTATCACTCCACAATGGTATCTATCTGTCTTTCTTTAATGGTAATATAACTGCTTTATGTTTTGTATATATTTCCCTCAACCAATAATACTTATCATTGCATTATCTTCATCTTGTATGCTCCTTTCAAAGCTTTGTAATAGTATTGTTCTTCACCTCCTTATTCTATCACATCATTTCAACAATTAGCTAATAATTCCATTCAACAATTTCACAATAATATTGGTCCTAAAATTACTTTGACTGATTCGATTCATTGTAAACAAGGTGTTAAGAAAAAGTGACTGATTTTATTGGTAGATATAAAAATTTGTATTCTCAAATTTCTTATCCTATACCTAATCAAGATGTGGAAATAATTTTTATTTTTAAATTACAAAAGGACTTGAGGGATAAGCATCTCTTTTCTGAATTTACTTCCTGTATGCAACTGTGCCTAGTTCTTCATATTTATTAGCTTCAAGTGAGTAAATTTGAATCATATCCTTCAATGTCTATGGTTGATAAGAATGGAAGTACTCAACAATATTTTGTGAATTTTATATTGAATAATGGATTCATCAAGTTCAATGACAATATCAATACCTAGGTAGTTGTCATGATATTAGGTGCGCCTCCTTTATCCAAATACTATAGAAAAGAATTTACTCCTATTTTCAAGTCTTTGTATAGCATTATGACACTATTGTTGAATAAAAATGTGTTGAAACTTCCTCCCATCAAACCAATTGATACCTCCAAACCTTTTACACCCTATCATGATCCCAAAGCCTTTTCCCAATACCATCATCAACCCAATTATGACATTAAAAAGTGTTATTCTTTAAGGAGTAGAATTCAAGACTTTATTGATAACAATACCATATCTGTAGCTAGTGTGAATGAGATAGGAAAAAAAATCTATAACTCCTCCTAATCAAAACCTCCAACTCTTTACTAATCCTTTTCCTTCCCATTCTACTAATGTGGTTGAGTCTGTGTATCTTAATTTTTCTCCCAATGACGTTGGCCTTGAGTCTAATAATGTGGTGAATCTGGTTGATAAACCTACTCCTCCTAATGACCTATGATTTATCTTTTATCCTAGTGATACTATTGATGCACCTGATTCCCACTCTATATCACTGCAAAGATTAAAGGAAAACTCTCAAGAGGGGTTCTCATTGATCCAACATGTATGGTGAATGTGATAACTGAAGAATATCTTTATACTTTACAATTGCATCAAGTAACATATGATAAATATGATGTTGTGGTTAGGGTGTATGATGGTTTCTCTTTCCCTACTATTTCTTCTATTACTCTTCCCATTGAGGTTGGTACTAAGCTCTTAGATTTCATTTTTGTTATCATTCCTAGATTGGATCAATTTACTATGATGTTGGGATATCCTTGGCTCTCTTCCATCAAAGTGATCCCTTCTATCATTCATATATGTTAAAAATTTCCTTATAATGACAAAATCATAATAATTAATCATAGCATGTATCAATCCATGGTGAGGCATGGAGATATCAACCTTGATTACTTTTGGCCTAAATAATTTGAACCTGTTAAGCCTCGAAGTGATACTCATTTTAAATCTTATAAAAAATGGAAGAATGAGATGATATTATCTTTAAGTAATCCTAGAGATCATAGACCTATTCCTCCTCCTCATGATGGACTCGGTCTCCTTCCTACACCTTCTATTCCTCCTCTATATATTGTAGTCTCACCTCCTACATCTTACAAAGGGAAGCGTATGAAATCTCCTATGTTTCAACCTAGTAGACCTTCTCCCATTCCTCTCCTTTAAAGAAAGATAAAAAGCCTAGGTCCATTGATTATAAACCTTCACAACCTTCAGCTAAAACTAAATGAAATTGTTGTGCAAGAGAATGTCAATAGAGACATCATAGAAAGGTTCATGAACTTGCTTCTTAGCCTATTTCCTCCCCAAAGACCCCAAATGTTGAGATGATCCCATTTGTCCAACCTTCACCTAACCCTAGGGAAGAAGTTCAACCTAAATCTCCAAGATTAAATTTTTTTAAGAAAGATGATGGTTCATGTTCTATTCATGTTAAAGATCCTATTTTTATTAATATAGATGAATAAATGGATGAAATCAATGTTCGTGCTAACAATATTTTTTGATTAAGGAATAAATAGGTTTTGAGGGGACTCAAAACCACTTAAAACATGTTTTGAAGGGACCTAAAACCCTCAATTTTTTTCATAGATCTTGAACCCTCAATAGAATGTTGTAGTAAGATACAACATAGACTTTAAATAACCCATCCACAACCTTACAATGAATATTAAAAATTAAAGAGCAAGTGGTAGAAGAAAAGGCCAAAGCCAGCCTCCAAAGAGTCCAAATGAGCATGAACATCTAGGTAGCAAGGCTCCCTCAACCATCCTTATGGGTTTTATTAAGGTTACCACAACCTTATCTTTGAGAGTGAGCATCCTTGTGAACAATTTTATTTTCAAGTTCTCCACCTCAATAGGAGATAAAGGAAATAAGTCAACAAAAAATTCCATCATCAACTCCCTTATAGCCAAAAGGTAGGTCATCATCAGCCCTGCAACAACACTTTTTAGGCATATCCAATAGCATCCAACTCCATCTCAATAGGAGAAAGTTCAACTCTAGCCACATCCATCTCCCCCTCAATAGAAGATAGGACAACCTCAATTGGAAAAACCAAAGCAACCCAAAGATATCAAACATGAGGCACAAAGATCAAAGACAAGGAAACAAGAAGGAGAGGGACAACAAAACCCTCACCATAGAAGACCTAGGATTTAGGAGATATTGACAAAGAGAACAAGATCCCATCATCAAAACCTCTCTAAAAAGATCAATAAAAACATGGAGTCGCAAGGAGAGAATAGAAATAGAGAAACCACCATATTTCCAATGCAAGGGAATAGAAGAAGCAGGGTCATCGAGAGAAGCCCTCAAAGGAAAAAATGTGAAGATATCCAAGTCAAGCCAAAATAATCTTCCATACAATCCCCCAAAAATATGAGCAAAAATCCCTTGAGAAGCTTTGACAAGAGCCATCAAAACCCACGTAGCCACATAGAAGAATAACGAACCGTGGTTGTGGCTTCTAGAAAAAAATGAAGGAAATAGAGAGAGGCCTAAGCAATAAATACCAAAAACCTTCACAAAAACCTAAAGCTCTAGAAGACCATGGGTAGCACCATGCAACACCAAAATCACCACACACAAGAACAAGATCTTTAAAGTATGAAAAGGATCCCATAGACACCTCGTACCCAGAATAAAGTAGACCCAATCCCCAAATAGGAGACCTAAGGAAAAATCAAGGAGGCATGCTAGACCCACCTCAAACACATTTCCAACGGCATCCCCATCATCTTCTCTACTTGAAAACCAAACCCTTGAACCACCTTCACTATCATTGAGACTTTGTCTCGAGCTCCCACACTTCATCAAACCCCTTCATGTCTCCCACAGGGTCCAAATAGAGAAATGAACCAGAACAAAGATGAAGGGGAGAATTATTGCATCATCCTCCTCATCACCTTCATCCTCCTTGCCCTCACAACAACTAGAGGAAATCCTCACTCCCACTCCTCCCACTCCTCCATGTGCATTTCTCATTTCGGAAACTAGCATCATTAATGCTAACAATATTGATGCTAATGATTCCAATCATTAATATGGGCTTGTTGATGTTCACAATGAATTATCGAAACAATTTTTCAAAAGCGTTAATCCTTGATCCTAGTAACAATTCAAGTCACTCATCATTAGAGCATGTTCCTTGTTTGGAACTTGCAATAGATCCATCTACTATGCTAAAAGTTGTTCCTCTTGCATATTCTCCACATCCCCAAAACAATGTTAAGCAAGATTGGAAGGAAGATGATTTGATTGATTAGCTCCATTCATGCCATAGATTCTCTCTCTCTTCGCTCTTTCTTGTTTGTAACATTTTTCCATTTATTTATCAATTCTTCTATTTGTTGTCCCTAGTGTTGTCTACTTAAGGATGATGTAAAGCATTGAGATCTCTTTTGGTCTCTCCCATGTTGACTCAAAAGATACATGTGCCCTTGTTCCATTTTGGTTCTACTTCCTTTTGGGGATGAGGTAAATTCAATCCAAATACATTTTATGATATAAATTATTTATCCAAAGAGAATATTGACCCTTGAGTTAAGTAGAACCCTTTTGTGTTTTTTGGCTATTATTCTTTGATTTGTATTTTTTGAGTTAAGTAGAACCCTTTTGTGTGCTTGTATTTTTTATGCATGTATGCTACATTAAATCAATTGCTCTCGTTGAGGCATATGCAATCAATTTAACATGGGGGCATACACTCTGCTCAGTGTTTCACTTTTTGCACACACTATCACATATCTCAATACTCAAGTTACTTTGCAAACTGAACCTTTTTCTTTTTTATTTTGGTATTTTTTATTTTTCATGACTCACAATAAGTGAACCTTACTAGGCTAGTAATCATGATTCTATCTCTCTCTATCTCTTAGGATGTCCTTTTTATCTTGATGTTGAAGTAGTAAGATCCTAAAGTCCATGGGGGGATTCATGTGTCTTGTCTCGTTGATGTATTGATGAAAGTTTTCAGTGTGAACTTGTGTACTTTACTGAGAGTATGCTTAGTCGCATACTCCTGCTAAAGTGGGGGCTAAATGTAGCATCCTAAATTTAACTCCCTTATAATTTTGTCCTCATTTGGGCCCTCACCTTGGCATTCATGTTTCAAGGCCTGACTGGAGCCCCGATTCTTCTCACACCATGTAAATAACTCAAAATTTTCATAATGCACACCCTTCTCCCTAATTTCCTATGTCCTTGATTGGTTAGGACAAGGGTGCTACCAGTCTAGTCCTAAAGGAAGAGAGTGCCCAATTCTCTAGTCCTCCCAATCAGGATGGGGCCTCACAATGGTCATTCAATTTGAGCAAGAATTATGATCTAGCATTGGTTCATGTCGAAAAATCAATGTTTTTTGTCAAGAAAATATGAAAGGACTTCTACCCCTCTCACTTTGACATTGCATTCACAAAGTCAATCACACCTATCAAGAATTCATTCAAATTCAAGTGACAAAGCAATCAGTCTTTTTTCAAGCATTAGAGTAGAAGTAAGACTAGGATTCAAGAATTGGATATGACATTCATGTTCTATGTTTATGAAGAATTTATAAAACCCTAATTCCTTATGGAGACAAAAAAACTCCATAAAATATATCATTTGTGTTTCGGATATTATTCAGCATTTCCCTCATTAGGAAATCATTTCCAATACAACAACTCAATTACATTTGATTTTTATTTCATGGTTAATTCCAAAATGAAGGTTTGACCTAAATCAAACCCCTAATCTCAAACATTTTCCCTTCTCTACTATACACAAGAGCAAGTACAAATATGTAATTTTTAGGATCTACATTATTCGTAGTGACGAATAGGTTCCCCTTTAGATGGAAATTTTTTTGGAGGACCATAGTGATGGACATTCTAGTCTCAAAAATTAGGATAACCTTCTATGAATAGATCCAAGCACTCACATATTACTTAGATCTAGACTCATGGCTCAATTCGATGACATAGCTCACTGTTTATGCATTTTTACTTTAATTTTGACACATTTACCCTAATTTCTGCATTCACATTTCAACTTAAAAGAGGGTATCAATATTCATTCTAGTGAATCCACTAAGAATTATCATCCCTATCCCACTAAGAATTATCACCCCTATCCTTGTTGATTTGAGGCTAGATCTAGTGGGTTCGCCCCTCTTTAATGTGGCGATCTCTAAGAAAAATATTAGTGATTTTATTATATCATTAGATGAATCCCTAATATTTTCACCATTACAATTAGCATTGATAAGAAACATAATTCTCATGAAAAAATCATTTCAATGCAAGAAGCTAACTTGAGATAATGAAAATTCCCCCACCCTCAAGTGCCACCAACCTACAAATTGACCCTATTACACTTTATCTATTTGATGTCATATTAATCCCTTTGATAACAAAAGAATGTGAGTCTTTGGATGCCTCATTAGGTGTAGGAAAAATGGCCCCTATATTCCAAGCATAATTGTTTGAATATCCATTCAAACATTCAAAGGTTTTCTCAAGTGTAGCATGGATGAATTTAAACACACAAAAAAATTTAAATGACAATTCTCTTTGTCTTGTCAGACAAATGATGAAATCATGCATAAGCCTTTAGCCTAGTAAGCATTGAAAGAAAAAGGGTGACAAGCTCCTTTTATTAAAACAAAGTTTCCTTAAACAACTTCTATCACCAAATCAAACTACCAATTTGTTTCCACAAAAAAAATAATAAGCATCTACTCCCAAAACTTGATTAGAGGATAATTCTTGCAAGTTACCCTATTACTCCAAGGCATACAATTTCAATTAAAGCCTCTTTTTAGTTCTTCTATTTCTCCTTCAATTTGAATCGGAAATTCAACTTTCCTTATCATGAATTGCATAGAGAATTCAATACATCTTGAGAGACCTTATTCCAATAGACTTTGTTAAAATTCCAAACTAATATCAATAGCATAAGAAATCTTCCATACCAGACTATAAAAAATTTACATTGAATATCAAATGTTTTAACTTGATAGCACTAAGAAAGTGAATAGAACCCTTGTTTAAAATTTTTAAGGAATTCCACTATAGTTGGATTTTGTTTGTTGAATCTTCCTCCTCATTATCTCTATTTTATTATAAATATTTTCATCACTAGAAATAAAATATAAAAAGGATTTTCTATAAACATAATATTTGAATAGTAGGAAACTTTATTGCATAAATTTTATTACAAATCAAACAATCTTGCCCCACATGAGCTTATTTTCCACACACCTTCTAATGCTAGTTTTCCCTCTATGTGACTATCATGATCAATTCACCTTATGATCCCAACATACCTATATTTATTAAGAACGAAGTATTCTTGTACTCTCATAAGATACCATTCAAAAAAATTGGGTAGCCAATGAATTCACATGCCTAGTAAAATGGTGGTGGCCCCAATCATTCAATGTCTAAAAACCATAACAATCTATATTTTTTTAGGGAACAAGATAAGTGGAGTCCAAATTGTTTCCAAAGTTAGGTTTTGCACTCAACCGAAAATATTTTCCCAAAAACATATTACACTTAAATTGCATAGAACAAGAAAATAATTTCATGGCATGGTATCTTCATATCTTTTGCTGAAGAAAATTCCATAAATACCTGCATAATAGTTATACCTACTTTACATCTATCGAATGCTTAGGCAATCTAGTCTAGTTTTTCCTACATGGTGCATTGATAGTCTTGTTCTTCTCATAGTTTGATTGCTCACAACATCTCTCCTTATGCCTTTTATTTATATTAGACATATAATGCATTTCCCAATGCCCTTGAATCAACACTCTCAAATTAATGCAAGCATATATTTAGGTATATGAATAAATTATGCTCTAATACCAAATAAAGGTAAAAAGACTATATTTTTATTCATGCAAAGGTGGGAAAAATTATAGAAAGAAAATAATGTATAGTTGAGTAACAGGATAAGACCAACTGTATAACCATTTTGTGTAGTTAGACAATATAATACATATTGGGTAATGAGTAGTCATCTTATGGCTACCTTAACTTTTAAATATATTATAGAATGAATATTATAATTATATATAGTTGTTTCAAACATCGTATAAGTTACAGTTAAGTATCTAAGACATCTTTGGTGGAAAGTAAAGCATAAATAGGTATATATTGAAGTTAGTGGCTAGTTATTATGATCGTGTTAAGTGTTGTGTTCTTATTCAGGTGTATTAGAGTTATCTTCCTGAAAGTGGATAATGAGGTTACCCTCTTGATTGATGAGGATTCATACGATATGCATAGGATATATATAAGTTATTAGCATAGTATTATTTTTATTAGTTTTATCCTATGTAAATGTCAAAAATGAAAAGTCAAAAGTAAAACATAATATGTTAGTTCCTAGTTGTTAGGAGGTTAGAATAAGTTAGTATTTTGTTATTTTATTTGTTAACTAGTTTTTTGTTTGTTTTTTATTAGGGGAAAATAGGTTTTGAAGGGCCCTTGAAACTCTTTACATCATAGATTCAAAAGATAGTAATCGAAGTCCACCAAAAAATCAAAAGAAAACAACCACAAAAAGGATAGCTAATTGAAAACAAAAAGCCAACAACAAAAAATACACAACACAAAGAAACTAAACACCAGATAGCAGAAAAAGAAGAGAAGAACAACCAAGCCTAGGTGAAGTTTTTTAGCAATTCGGTAGCTTCCAGCTCCAAATGCTCCATTGTTACAACATTCCTCTTGATATCTTCAATGTCCCTGCTTTGGTTTTGCTTCTTCTTGGTACTTTATCTTGTTATTTTCATGGGACTAGCTTCCTTATCTTCAAGGATTCCATCCTTCTCCTCAGTAGTGTCCCCAAGGGTCTTATCCCCTTGGACTTGTTAGAGTTTTCTAATAAGGACCTTGATACTATCAAAAGAGGCCTTTAAAATCTTGTAACTCTACTCCCCAATCTTTTTTAGGGTCATCTCAATCCCTTCCATCTTCTATTAAGTTGCCCTAGCTCTATCTTCCATGGTTTTAAAGTTATTTCATTGGGCATTTATAATTCCCTCTACATTTCTAATAGCTTTAGTCAGCTCACTTAAGTAGTCAGGTAGAGAGCTAAATTTACTAGTGCTAATAGCTTCCAAAGCTTCAAGTTTGCTAGCTTCCTGGACCTATTTAGCTTTTATGTTTCTAATTTCCTCTTGAATCCAAAAGAAGACCTTATTGAAGCAGTCCAATTCTTTCTTGATACAAAGGTCAAAGTCCAGAGGAGAGCCATCCTTAGCCTCATCTCCCATAGGGTCCAGCTTCACTTCCAAATCCACCTCCTTCCACTCAGCTGCCTTAATTTCCTTCTTGTGGGTATTATCCTAGGGGTATGTGCACAAAGATTGTGGTTAGATAAGTGGACACTAACCAAAAAAAACATGAAAAAACAAGCAGTGTGTACGTGGTTATAAGATTTGAAATCACCCCATATACGATTACGTCTGCTGTTCCCAAGCCTAAAAAAGGTAGCGTGTACGCGTTGCTTTTAGGAAAGTAAGCATGCACATGTTTCTTTTAGGACAGTGAGTGCGTACATGCTCATAAGCCCTAAAGAACTATATATGTGGTACTTGTCAAAAAAAATTTTAAAAAAAACTGGGTCTAATTTTCTCGTGACCACGACATTTTTTCCTCCATTTCCTTCACGAAACCACGAATGTGCTACCTCATTTCTCCTCCAGACACTATGGATCAAGGTTAGTATACTGTGATTTTGTCCTCAATGTGTGACCAAACTATTTTGACATGAGAGAGTTCTATGGTAGAGGTGGTAGCTCTACCCAAGATAGACCTAGAGCCCATAAGTGAGTAGCCCCGGAGAGTCTCGCCCCCTAGCACTGAATCTCAAGGTACATCACGCTGTCCCAGTAGAGATGAAAGAGTTGATGGAGCTACAAAATATTCAAGAAGACACAACATTGACTGGTGTCATCATCCAACATGGGATGTCATTAGCACTCCCTATTGTACTGGATGATGAGTCATTAGTTGCTCTAGGTGGTGACAGAGAGCCCATTCAACATATGTGTGTCTATTTCTTGGGGATATGCTCAGGGATGGATGACGCGGCCATTGCAGACAGATCCACATCTCATTTATGCATGATTTGTTGGAGTAGATGTCAAGCCCACATGACTGAGGATTTGACGCTTATAGATGAGTTGATGGACATGGTGTTTGCCCATCAGCGAGAGACATAGATGTGTTGATTTGCATTCATAGCATTTTATTTATCAGTCACTTTAAATTTGTAATTACATAAATTAATTTTCATTTATACATCAATTTAAATTGAGACAAATAATATTCATTCCAAGATGTAGCAATAGTATCCCATACTCCTACAGTAGTTACTACAGCTGCAACTTCGATGTCTGAGGTATAAAGTTTGTAACATGTTAAAATTGAAAAGTACACTTTTAATTCAAAAAAATTACAAGATGTACTAACTATCTTGATTGCTTTGTCCAATTTTTGGTTTTTAGGTGTTGATAGGGGACCAAATGTCCCAGATTGATAACATCATGCTCTCAGCGATCGATTTTGGCCTATAAGGCTATACGGTATCATATTTTGTACAACCTTTTTATATGTATTGTTTTGATGGAATATGCAAGTCATTTCATTTTAGATTTTTAAAATTATGTTTAATATATTATTTGTACTAATATCTCATGTTAATTTTATTTTTTTAGGGTACCCCCTCCACGTCTAGGTCTCATCCTAAGAAAAAGAATTCATCGAAAATGCCAAAATGTGAGAAGATGGTAATTGAACACATTTTTAGTTGTACAATTGTTTGAAATGTTGAAATCAACTTTTAGTTGGGGTTTGTAGATTGATTAGTGTTTTTTCATCTATTTTACATGTACAGTGACCATTGAGCTATGTGGATTTGTTGAATGCACTTGATTCACCCATGGATCAAGAGATGGAAGAGGTATGTATCTCTACTTTATTTTCTTGATTTCATGATTATATGCACATGTACATGTGAACTTTTGATAAATTATAATCTTATAAATTTTTCATATAGGAAATATCCATAGCTACTTCATCAATAGTGAGCCCTCCTGCGTGCACTGGAGAAGCATCTCAAGATCCAATACACTTTTGTTTGATATATTACATTAATTGTTTTTAACCTACAATAATTATTATTCTATTAACTATATTTAATATTTGATCATTTTTTGTATAGGTAATAGTGACAGTTTGTCCATCGATGGTGAGCCATCCTTAGTCCATTGGAGAAGAATTTTAGGCACTGGTACGTCATTGTTCTCTATATTATAGCTTTTAAGTGTTTTTGATGTATTTATGTTAGTAAATTGTATTAATTGTACATTTAATCTACAATAGAACCCTTCGCGATTCGGCCATAACATTGATCATTTTAAGTTTATCTTCAAGAAAACTCCTAAGAGTGACAAGGAGAGGAGAGCGAAGACATTAGCTTCGAGATCAACCGATGAGGTAATATACATTTCAATTACAAAGGAATTATAGTTAAATGCATAGTTATGTTGTTAATTGTGAACTGTTTTTTATAAAAGAATTATAACTTGGCTTTTGAATTATGGTTTTATAGCCATCTACAGAGCCACGTACTGCATAGAAGGGGCCTGATTTTGATGATTCACCGCAAGTTTAGGATCATATAG
Organism: Cryptomeria japonica; assembly: GCF_030272615.1. Classification (NCBI taxonomy): domain Eukaryota; kingdom Viridiplantae; phylum Streptophyta; class Pinopsida; order Cupressales; family Cupressaceae; genus Cryptomeria; species Cryptomeria japonica. The sequence continues at coordinate 631,674,711 of NC_081408.1, read as the reverse complement.
TGTTAGTTGTGGTCATAGAATGACCTATACATGTAGATATATTCTACACTTTTGTTGTATATCGATTTAGACATGGCATATGCCACATTTTTGTAATACTTGTATTGACTTGGCAAACATGCCTATTTTTTATATATATATAAATGTTGATATTTGATCCAATAAATGTGTATTGAGTTCATTATTGTGTATTCATTGTATTTCATGGCTTTCCTTTTATAAAGTTAATTGATCATTTTCCTATGTAATCAGCAATATGAATATAAACAACAAAAATCTATAATATAAAATATTGCAATCGTGGAATATGATTTGATAAAAAATTTAAAATATCAAATTAACCCTACAAAACTCCTTGTATTCAATTCATTATTGTGTATTCACTGTATTTAGTAGCTTCCCCTTTATAAATTTAAATGAATATTTGTGTATGTAATCAACAATATGAATATAAACAACAAAATCGACAATATGAATATAAACAACAATATGTGTGTGGTGTGAGAGCACCCTCACACTTGCAATGATCAAAATTTGGTTCTCATGTGAACAAAACAACGTCACGAGCATGTCTAGGGGGCCAGGTTTACGCTAGGCATGCTCCTCTCATGCATCTTAAAGCACCAGAACATCGAGAGTCATACCTTACCAACACAATCTCTCAAGTGCCCTGAGTCCAAAAAATTGTCAAACTTTGATGGACTATTTCTTCCAATCCATGAAATATATGACTGGTTTGTTTAAACTTGTGGGGTCATGTGAGGCTCCTCTACAATGGCCTATCTCTATTTTTTATGACTCAAAGACATTTTAATTTGGTAGCATTTTTTCGCCTGCTGCAAAAATCGTCAGTTGCATGCAATGCAAAGTTGTAAGATAGGCTAGAATTGATTCAATTCATCATGTGCACAAATGGACATCATGAGTGTGTCTAGGTGGGTAGGTTTATGCTAGGAATGCTTCTCTCATGCATCCCAAAGTGTCAGAATGTCGAGTCATACCCTATCGGTGCGATCTCTCAAGTGCCCTAAGTCAAAAAAATTGTCAAACTTTGACGGACTGTTTCTTCCAATCCAGGACACATATGCCCTATTTGTTTGAAACTGTGGGGTCAAATGAGGCTCCTATACAATGAACTATCTTTTCTTTTGATGAATCAGAGCCATTTTTAATTGGTATAATCTTTTCTCCTTCTACCAAATCCATCAGTTGCATGCAATGCAAAGTTGCAAGATAGGCTAGAATTGAATCGGTTCGTCGTGTGCACAAAATGACTTCATGAGCACATCCATATGGGTAGGTTTATGCTAGGAACTCTCCTCTCATGTATCCCAAATCACTGGAACATTGAGAGTCATACCCTATCAGCACGATCTCTCAAGTGCCCCAAGTCCAAAAAATTGTCAAGCTTTGACGAACTGTTTCTTCTAATCTAGGACACATATGATCGATTTGTTTGAACCTATGGGGTTGCATGAGGCTCCAATACTATTTCATATCTCATTTTTTTTACTAATTGGAGCCATTTTCAATTGGTAGCATTTTTTCACTTGTTGCAAAAACTGTCACTTGCATGCAATGCAAAGTTGTAAGATAGGCTAGAATTGATTCAGTTCATCATGTGCACAAAACGATGTCATGAGAGCATCCAAGTGGGAAGGTTTATGCTAAGCATACTCCTCTCGTGCATCCCAAAGAGTTGGAATGTTGAGAGTCATACCCTACCGGCATGATCTCTCAAGTGTCGTGAGCCCAAAAAATTGTCAAACTTTGACAGGCTGGTTCTTCCAATCCAGGACACATATGATCGATCCATTTAAACCTATGGGGTCAAGTGAGGATCCTTTACAATGGCCTATCTTAGTTTTTTATGATTCAAAGCCATTTTCAATTGGTAGCATTTTTTCACCTGCTGTAAAAATTATCAGTTGCATGCAATGCAAAGTTGCAAGATAGGATAGAATTGGTTTGGTTCATCATGTGCACAAACCAACGTCAGGCATGTCTAGGTGGGCATGTTTATCATAGGAATTCTCCTCTCGTACATCCCAAAGTGCTAGAACATCGAGAGTCACACCCTACCGATGAGATGTACAAGTTGCTTGAGAACCTTTTTGATATTTTTTTTGACAATAATGACAATTTTTTCTCAAATTGTATCTAGACTCAATCTATGACTCCTATGACCCAATAATGACTCAAATAATTCTCCATGATTATACAAGAATCAAGAATTCTCATTAATGACCTTATCAATAATGGTCATGATTGACCTTATCATATCACATTAACTCAAAACATAGTCACAAAACATAGACAGAAAAAATAGTCATAAAACAGTCAGATATTATTCAAAACATTTCCTCTAAATATGGTCAAATTAGTTGTGGGCTATTTGAATATACAAAAAAATGTCTTACAAATCATCTCATAGGATCTTATAAAAAATTTGGCATTACAATATGTGCGATTCAGCTCATCATCATTTTAATATACAAAATTTGGCATCTAAATATGTACAAATCAGCTCACTTCCATTTAAATATACAAAATATGCCCCTAAGCATATAAAAATCAGCTCATGGGCATTTATATATACCAAAAATGAATATAGAACAATTCGTCGATGATATATACAAAATTCTCAAAATCATTCTACTCTGAACCATAGAATCAATCAAGTGAGCCTTCAGGATCATCTCTAACCCGTATTGTGTCAAGTATTTACTTGTGGTAAGATTCACAAACTTTCCATAAAATCTTGTTATGAGGTCTACCACAATAGTTCATCAAATGAATATTTGTTGCAACAACAAGGTTAGAGAAATGAAGAATATGCTTGTGTGTTTCAAAGTCCTCGAACAACAAAACATAAGAATTCCTGATAAGGTATCTCCTAAGCCATGTTCCTATCATGACAACAGACCCTATTGGTTACTCAATACCCTCTCCATCAATGATTATGGTTGTCAATTTTCTTTTAGGCTCAACACAATGACACAAATAGTAACCCGTTTCTTCTTCATTATTCTCTTCTGTAACAATAGCATACACATGACCTACATTTTATAAAGTGATAATTAATACCAAAAATAAAGTGTGATGTACAACAAAATGAACCAAAAAGAATACTTGCAAAAAAATGAACTCAAAAAATCACCTGAATCCACTAGGTCCGATACATGGTCAAAATCCACTGATGTCTCCATCTGGCTCAATTGTAGTGCTTTGGGAATTTGATATGTATCAATGGGAACCAACAGTCTACAAGAACATTTGTCAACCTACTCTTGTGATTCACATTCTTCCCAAAAACGATACATGCATGAAGAGAAAAAACATACCATCTATCTCGTATAAATTACTACTGAACTTGCATTTGAACTCATAAATGAGTGCATGTCACTCGATCCTGCAACTGTACAACAATCTAGATAGTTTTCAATGTTAGATTCAGTGATCAACCAAAAATATCTATGAACCATTTATGTACCTGGATTACCTGGACCCATCATAGACTTACACCATCGCACAATTGTTTTGCATCTATCAACTCAGTACCACCATCGTACTTCAATTCTTCTCTAGTTAGTGCTCTTTTTACACATGCTCCTGCACCATCATACTCACCCTTACCATGTCTAGCCTCAGTGAAATTCCAAAAATGTTGTACACTGCTTGTATGCATCCTTGTCAACCAATAAATCATCCTTGCATTCTTGAATTATGTGGTGCAATTATCTAACCATATTAAGTGTCGGTTGTATTGTATGTTTCTTTCCTTTAAATTATCATAGAAAACTTTAAAGAATCCTTGTACAAACTTTGATGAATGAGTGATTATCACTAATGTAGAAGTGATACTCTCTTACAACATTTCTGTTGGAACTATGGATATGTGTGGCATTGATGTTTTGTCATTGATGTCAACACTAGTTGTTACCGACAGACAACTTTACATTGGTTGATATGGATGGTTATCAACAAACAGGTTACAAGTATAAGGTCTAGTGTTATCGGTAGAAGAGATTATCTATTAGACACTTTTGACATGTTTGGATCAGTAAAGTATATTGGATTTCATGTGTTATATGCTCCATAAGCATGTTTTGGTCAGTTGGTATTGGCTTGATAATTGGATGTCATCATACACACTGGTAAACCCATACCCACACTGGTTTAAGGCTTTACTGATAGAGCTTTCATTGAAGAATCATGACATGATGCACAATTGGTGTTGGTGCAGCTTCTTTGAGTATTTAAGGATTCTGAAGATGTTCGTTGAGCATGCTTCAATTGCTTGAAGACATTTCTTTGGCATGGTGGATCCATAATAGGTCTGGTACCTATCTAGGTTATGGACTGGTATCATGCTAGTGTGTACTCTACACATTACCTGGATGATTCAAGATGTTTTATTGACTTTTTATTATTGTTTTGATCTTAAGCTGACATGGCATATCATTGTAATAAGGAACTATGTAATGATATTATTTTAATATCTTTAGGTTGCCGACCTAATTGGTTTAGGCATTAGGGTTTTTATAAATAAGAGGTAGAAACTCTTTGTAAAGTGTCATAGTTATTGAAAAAGGTCATGGTCAAGGAATGTAATGTGTGAATATTGTAATATCATTTAGGTAGAGGATTTGATCGATCATTGGTGATCGGATTGGTTTTAGAAGATGATTTAGTCCTCCCGCATTGAGCTTAACCGAGACTATAATCAGACATTGTAGATGTTATTTCTAGAAGTTCACTCTATTGGATTGTTGTCCATTTATCTTGAGAAGGTTGTAGCCTCTTTGTAGTCAGTGAGACTCTTTTGTAATAAGGTGTATGCTCTAGGCAGTGTGCCTTCCAGCAAGTGCAGACCCCTCATTGTAACACATAATTTTTGTAGAAGTATCATCTAACTGTGGGTAGCCTTCCCACCATGGTTTTTCCCTTTTTGGGCTTTCCTCGTACAAATAATGGTGTTATGTGGTATGATTTATTTGCATTAACTATCTATTCAATTGTTAATTTGTACTGTTTACCGATATTTGTTTCTACCGACATCTGTTTGTTCTTTACCTGTACTTGATTTGTTTAAGGTTGTATTGTGGATTAAATGTTATAATTTGTTAACAACTGATTCATCCCCCCCCTCTTAGTTGTTCATTGGTTATCTTAACAATTGGTATCAGATCTTTGGTCATCTTTTGTAGAAGCTTAACTGCTTGAGGTAGATCCTATGACACCTAATACTTCTAATCCACAAGCAACTATTTTCAGAAGAGAAATCCCTAAGCTTGATGGAACAAATTATGGGATATGGAAAATTTTAATGGAGACTCATCTTAGATGTCTTGGCAAGGATATTTGGTTGGTCACTGAGAAAGGATACACACCTTATGATCCAGCATCCGACAATCCTGCTCCTGTAGAACTGGACAAAAAAATTGAAAATGATTGTAGAGCTAGAGAAGCCCTCTTGTGTGCACTTACTGATCAACAGATCATGGGATTGACTGACAAATCATTGGCTAAGCTTATATGGGACAAATTTCAAACTCTAAATGAAGGTGACCCTACTGTCAAAATTGCTAAACTTGATGGTTACCAGGTAAGGTATGAAAACTTGAAAATGGAAGAAAATGAAAGAATTGATATGTTTATGGAAAGAGTAAATGAGATTGTTATGAGAATTCAATGTTGTGGAGGATTTCTAAGTGAAGGCTTACAAATTATTGAGGATTTTAATGTTATGGAAATAGTTTCCAAATTCTTGAGAGCCCTTCCACTCGCTTACAAGATGAAGGGAACTACAATTAATGAGTTAAGAACAATGACAAACACTTTAGTCAACAAAGACATTTTGATTGGGAAAATATCTTCTTTTGAGCTTGAAGAATTTGGATCTTCTGGATTTGTAAAGTTTGAACCTACTTTTCATGCATCATCATCAACATCTACTAGCAAAAGTGATTGGAGAGCCATATATGCAAAGGAATTGGAAGACATGAGGAAACAAGATGAAGAGCTTGAACAACTTGAGGCCTTATTTGCTAGAAGAGTACCTAAAGGTCCAACTGGAAGTAAGTATGAAGGAAAAGCACCTTTTAAATGTTTCACATGTAATAAGATTGGTCATTTTGCATCTAGATGTCCTGAAAGGAATGCAAAGTTTGAGGAAAGATTTAAGAAAACTTATAAGCCTAACCCAAACAGATATAGATTCAAGAAAGACAAACATTGGTACATAGCAGATGAGGAAGGAGTAACTAATGACTCTAGAGATGAACCAGTATAAGACTCAACTAGTGGATCTAAAAATGAATAGGAATGGGTGTTCTATGCTTTGAGGGAAGATGAACTAGAGCCAACTATTGAAAATGAAGAGAAGGCCTTGGCAGCAAAAGTTGAAGATAAGGATGAATGGGTAATTGATAGTGGATGATCACATCATATGACTGGAGATAAAAGGAAATTTTTGTCCGTCCAAGAATACATTGGCGGTCAAGTCAAATTTGGAGATGACAAGGCATGTATGATCAAAGGTAGAGGTATTATTTCTTTGGATGGCAAGCACAACATTGATAATGTCTATTATGTAGAAGGTTTAAGGCATAATATTTTTAGTGTTGGTCAATTAGTTGATAAGGGTTTTCAACTTTAGTTTAAAGATAGAAAATGGAAAATCATTAAAAAAACTAGTTTGGAGATTACAACTAGTATTCAGACAGGAAGTAATATCTTTCACTTGAAGACTGGTAATAAGACATGTTTGATTGCTCATATTGATGATAGTTGGCTATGGAATAAGAGGTTGTGTCATGTTAATTTTGATTGTATTATTAAGATCAATTCAACTAAGGCAGTTAGAGGTATACCTAAGATTATGAAGCCTCATAATATGGTATGTAAGCAATGTCAATTAGGTAAGCAAGTCAGAAGTTATTTAAAAGCATACATTACAAATCTAATGATGTACTTAATTTGATTCACACTGATTTATGTGGTTCAGCAAGGACTAGAAGCTTTCAAGGTGATAGGTGTTCCATGCTGATTATTAATGACTATTCTAGAATGATGCGGGTGACTTTTCTAAGGGAGAAGTCTGAAGCTTTTGAGAAATTCAAGATCTTTAAAGAGAAGGTTGAAATAGAAAATGGATTGAAAATCAAATGTCTAAGATCAGATCATGGTGGTGAGTTCACTTCTCATGAATTTAACAATTATTGTGAGACAAATGGAATCAGGAGACAACTATCTGCACCTAGGACTTCTCAGCAAAATGGAGTAGTTGAAAGAAAAAATAGAACCATTTTGGATGCAGCTAGATCTATGATGATGGAAGCCAAATTTCCTCATATCTACTGGAGAGAAGCAGTGAGTATAGCAGTCTACACATTCAATAGAGTTCACATTAAAGGTGAAACATGTAAGATTCCTTATGAACTATGGTTTGGACATACACCTACTATTAAGTATTTTAGAATTTTTGGAAGTAAATGCTATATCAAAAGAGATGATTCAATTGGAAAGTTGTATCCTAGATGTTATGAAGGGATATTTCTTGGTTATTCAATTAAGAGAAAATCATATAGATGTTATAACAAAAGATTGTAGAAAATTGTGGAAAGTGCTAATGTGAAAGTAGATGAACAATATAGAAATCATTATATATCATATGATAGGGAACCAACAGTGGAAATGATCATAATTGAGCCAACAATGCCTCAATTGGCACAAGAAGCTAAGATAGTTACATCGACACAATCATAAAATTCAACTGTGACTGATGATCAGAATAGTGAACCTAAAGTTCAAAAGACTCCAAGGTATGTAAGATTAAATCGTTCCGAAGATCAAATTATTGGAGATAGGATCAAGGGAGTAATGACAAGAAGAAAACTGGCAAATGAAGAGGTATGTCTTATTTCTCAAGTTGAACCAACACTTATTATTGAAGCTTGTAAGGATAAACATTGGTTAAAGGCTATAGAAGATGAATTAGATCAAATCGAGAAGAATGAAACTTGGTATTTAGTCTCTCGGCCTAAAAATAAGAATGTTATTGGAACTAAATGGGATTTTAGAAATAAACTAAATGAGTATGGTAAAGTTATAAGGAACAAGGCTAGATTGGTTTGTAAAGGATATTCTCAAATGGAAGGAATTGATTATGGTGAGACATTTGCACCTGTAGCTAGAATTGAAGATGTTAGACTATTTCTTGCCTATGTAGCTTATAAGAACTATAAGGTTTATCAAATGCATGTCAAATGTGAATTTTTGAATGGTGAGCTTGAGGAAGAAGTTTACATTGAGAAAACTGATGGATTTACACTGACAGATGACAAAGACATGGTTCACAAATTGAAGAAATCTTTATATGGTTTGAAACAGGCTCCTAGAGCTTGGTATGCAAGGTTGGATAAATATCTTTTGAAGCTTGGTTTTACTAAAGGAAGTGCTGATAGTAATCTTTATTATAAGATCATTGATAATGATATTTTGATTATCGAAGTCTTTGTTGATGATATCATTTTTGGAGGAGAATATAAGCTATGCATGGAATTTGCTAACAAGAAAAATCAATTTGAAATGTCCATGATTGGTGAGATGAAATTTTTCTTAGGTTTACAAATTATTCAAACTGACAAAGGCATTTTTATCTGTCAAACTAAATATCTGAGGGAATTGTTGAAAATTTTTGGTATGGAGAATTCCAAACTGGTAAGTACTCCTATGGCTACAAGTGAGAAATTATCTATCAATGATACTTCTTCACCGATAAATCCGACAAGGTATAAATCTATGATTAGTGGTCTATTATATCTAACTCAAACTAGACCTAATATTATGAATGTAATAAGTATTATTTCAAGATATCAAATTAATCCTAAAGAAAGTTATGAATGTGCAGTAAAGAGGATATTCTAGTATTTGCAAGGAACAATAGAATATGGCTTATGGTATTCCACAAATGATTATTTCACTTTATGTGCATATATTGACTCAGATTGGGTAGGTGATACTAATGATAGGAAAAACACTTCTGGTGGAGCTTTCTTTCTTTTAAAGAAACTAGTTTCATGGATAAGCAAAAAATAGTCATGCATTTCTCTATCTATTGCAGAAGCTGAGTATGTTGCAGCAACAACTAATTGAACTCAAGTTTTGTGGATGAAATAAATGTTGAAGGATATTAGGGTAAATTATAGTGAACTGATAGTTATCTACTGTGATAACTCTATAGCTATTGACATGTCCAAGAATCTGATATTTCACTCTAAGACTAAGCATACTTCAATAGAGTATAAATTTTTGAAGGACAAGTTAGAAGCAAAGGAATTCAAATTGGTTTATGTGAACACTAAAGAATAGATTGCAGACATATTCACTAAACTACTATCTAAGGAATCATTTGAATACTTGAGAGACAAGTTAGGGGTTTTTGCCCCTCCAGCAGAGACTTGATTGATGAAGTTTTCCATCAGTCTGGTATGCACTATCAAGAACATTATCCATTCTGGCACTAATGAATGGTGCTACTACTCAGGGGGAGTAGTAGCTTTTAGATTCAAAGGTTTATATCATTGTTTTGATATTTTTGGCAGGTTTTTGGCATTGATGTCAAAGGGGGAGAGATATTGATGTGAAAATAAAAGAATAGTTGTATACATTGGGGAGAGAGATTTGTTCAGAGCCTTATAGAGATTATTCACTGGGGGAGAGCTATTGATTGTTGGTTGTCTTCTACAGGGGGAGAATTGTTTGACATTTCTTGGTACTTAGATGTTTTTAACATCTACTATTTCCATCAATGCCAAAGGGGGAGATTGCTGGCACTATGGATATGTGTGGCATTTATGTTTTCTCATTGATGTCAACACTAGCTGTTACCGGTAGACAGATTTACATTGACTGATATGGATGGTTATCAACAAACAGGTCACAAGTATAAGGTCTAGTGTTATTGGTAGAAGAGATTATCTATTAGACACTTCTGACATGTTTGGATCAGTAAAGTATATTGGATTTCATGTGTTATATGCCCCATAAGCATATTTTGGTCAGTTGGTATTGGCTTGATAATTGGATGTCATCAAACACACTAGTAAGCCCTTACTGACACTAGTTTAAGGCTTTACTAATAGAGCTTTCATTGAGGAATCATGACAGGATGCACAATTGGTGTTGGTGCAACTTCTTTGAGGATTTCAGGATGCTGAAGATATTCGTTGATTGTTCTTCAATTGCTTGAAGACATTGCTTTGGCATGGTGGACCTATAATAGGTCTGATACCTATCTAGGTTATGGACCGGTATCATGCTAGTGTGTACTCTACACATTACCTGGATGATTCGATATGTTTTATGGATTTTTTATTATTTTTTTTATCTTAAGCCGACATGGCATATCATTGTAATAAGGAATTATGTAATGATATTCTTGTAATATCTTTAGGTGCCCGACCTAATTGGTTTAGGCCATAGGGTTTGTAGAAATAAGAGGTAGAAACTCTTTGTAAAGTATCATGGTTATTAAAAAAGGTCATGGTCAAGGACTGTAATGTGCAAATATTATAATATCATTCAGGAAGAGGAGTTGATCGATCATTGGTGATCGGATTGGTTTCAAAAGAGGATTTAGTCCTCCAACATTGAGCTTAACCGGCACTATAATCAGACATTGTAGATGTTATTTCTAACAGTTCACTCTATTGGATTGTTGTCCATTTATCTTGAGAAGGTTGTAGTCTCTCTGTAGTTAAAAGACTCTTTTGTAATAAGCAGTATGCTTTAGGCAGTGTGCCTTCCTGCAAGTGCAAACCCCTCATTGTAACACATACTTTTTGTAGAAGTATCATCTGACTCTGGGTAGGCTTCCCATCGTAGTTTTTCCCTTTCCAAGTTTTCCAGGTACAAATCATGGTGTTATGTGGTATGATTTCTTTGCATTAAATATCTAGTCAATTGTTAAGTTTTAATGTTTACCGGTATGTATTTCTATCGACATTTGTTTGGGCTTTGCCGATACTTGATTTGTTTAAGGTTGTATTGTGGATTAAAAGTTATAATCTATTAACAACTGATTCACCCCGCCCCCCTCTTAGTTGTTCACCAATTATCCTAACACTTTCTATCCTCTTTTGTTCTATGATCTACATGCATGAATGTTATGTGTACAAAATAGAAACTTGTGTAGAATGATAATACATAGATTTCACTTTATTTTGAGGTTGTAGTGTATAATTTTCACTAAAATAAATGATAGAGACAATGGTGCCAAGAGGAAATGTGTCCTTTCATAACTTAAATTTCTCATCTAACCATCAAGCTCTATGTGTATGCATTATGTACTCATAAACTAGTTTATCTTGGAACATTTTGATAAATTCAGCTACACATATATCATTTTTCACTAGTTCACATCTCTTTCAATCTTTTCCACCTTTAACTCCATATGTGACTGTCTTGTATTTTCCAAAAGAAACTAGTTTCCTACCACATATAACATAAGAACCTTCCAAACAAGGCATCTTATAATAAGTGCAACCATCATGTCTATTACATAGCACACTTGAAATAAATTCTCTTACTGACTTAGGAGGTGCTTGTATATTGCATTCCTCCAAAACATTGTTAGTGTGCAAAGTAGAACAAATATGATGAAAAATATCATAGTGCATGGAAAATTCAATATGCATTCTACAACAACACATGGTGCATACATGATTAATCTTACTATAAAAAGGTTTTACCATTTCAAAAAATCTTTGAGAAATTCTTATTTGAGGAAAATTTTGAAAGAATCTTTCATAAATTTTTGTTTGAGTCATATCTAAATAGTGTTTGGCATGTGGATCGCGATTTGTAGATCCGATTTGCCTTCTAAAAACATCTCTTTGGTTGGGCGAAACTCTTGCATTGTCATGCCAAAAATTTTCAATTAATGTTTTTAGTGCATCAAAAACAACCTTGTCTTTGCATGATAGTCTACATGAGAATGTCCAAAGATAATTATTGTTGGGTTCCTCTATTTTTTCTTGCCTCTGTAATGCTTTACTTAATATTATTCTACTAAAATTTAATGACTTGCTTGTTTTTCTTATCAAACATTCTTTTCTTATTTTCTTTCTCATTATGGTTGATGTAATGACACATCAAGTAGCATTAGAATCTTTAGTACATGATTTTGAACCAATAGCTTGATATACATCAAATAGATTTCTCACAATAGTTCTTTAATTGTTACTTTCAGATGATCTTAGGCCTAGAATTTTCATTGTCTCTCTAAAATTCAAATTTTTAATCATTTGAACAAGTAATTAACATCTTGTGGGTTGATTTAAGTTTTCAAAATAATTTTGCCATATTCTTTTAACCATTCTCCTACAAGTTCGTTCATTCATTTTATCGGGCATTGGCTTCAATATATTCTCATCAATGTCAATTAGATACTTTGGTTTCCTACAAATGATTCTTGGAGGTGTTAACATCAATGCATTGTGTACATTCAATTCATCAAATACAAAAGGTGTATGTTCATCATTTAATTGATTATTCAATGTGGTATCTTCTTCAATTGCATTAGGATCATACAACAAATCAAATGTCTCTTCTTCGATTGCATTAGGTGCATTATGTTCATTTGGTAAATCAAATTGAGATGTTGAGGATGATATACCTTCTTCTCCCATTGTTCTTATGTGATGTAATTTCTTTATAAGATGCCTTTGTATATCCTTTTCAACCTCTCATTGTTCCATCATTCCTCGCTTGTTCTTTCCCATGATTGATATCGGTTGTCCTAAATAAAATCATAGTACATATATATGGAAACAAAAGTACATAAACAAACAAATAACCATAAATATGCATCTTATCATTATTTTTTTGAATCAAAACTATTAAACAATCACAATAATATTGACAAAACTAATAAGAACAACAATTCAATAATTTGAAATCATTTAAAAACAAAAAAATCACTTACTTATATGTATAAAATAGTGATAGAAGTGCACACATAGTTGCAATGGGGCCTTCAACAACCTCAAAAACTTCTTTTCAGACTGTTGATGCTCTTGGGCAAATAAAACTATGTCTAAGTACCTCGTACGTACTATATTAATAACCACATGTGCGCTATTATTCCCTAAAATGTTGGCAAGCCCAACAATATTTTTTTCCACCCTCTATGCACTTAGAACTCATAATTAGCGCATACACACTCCTGCACCTTAAAAATGTCATGGCAGGGAAGCAAACTAATAGGCTCAATACCCTGTACACGCTTTGTTGTAAATAAAATGTGAAGGAAAATGGAGAGAGAGAGAGAGAGGAGAGAATAGGAAAGGGAGAGAGGAGGAGGGGGAGGGAGGGAGGGAGGGAGAGAAGAATAAAGAGAGGGATGGGGTAGAGAGAGAGAGAGGAGGGAGAGAGAAGGAGGGGAGAGGGAGAGAAGAACAAAGAGAGGGATGGGGTATATATATATATATATATAGAGAGAGAGAGAGAGATGGGGTATGGAGGAAGGGAGATGGGGAGAGAGGGAGACAATACACATACATACACACATGTGTGTATATATATACTTAATATATTATATAAAATATATGTATATATTATTATATACATATATATATAAATATTATATATAAATTATACATTATATGTATATACACATATTATATATACAATATCATATTATACACTCCTAAAATTTAAACAAAAGTAGTGCATACGTGTTGTTTATAGTTAAGATAGAGTGTACGTGCTTCTTACACCATAAGTACGATGTACACGTTTTTTATACCATAAGTACCCTATACGTACTTTTGACTATTTAGGCTTGGAAATAGGCATGGGTGACAAAGCTACGGTTTGGAAGTTTGATTTCCCTCCATTTCCCTCCTTTTTGACATGTTTTATTTAATCAACTTGGTTTCTTGATTTGTCATCATCGGGTTTACACTTCATCAAGTGGGTATTTCTAAGATTACCACTGTATTTTCACCCATCTTTTGAGCTTTCTAACCATACAATTTTTTTAAAATTTGAACAACAATAACATATTATTATTGAATTTCTTTTACCAGTGTCTCCATAGTTCTCACAGACATACATGCACCATTTTTTTAATAACTTTTGATCTACTTATACAAATTTTAAAAACTTTATATATTATTGTAGTGCACTTGATTATTTACAATTTAAAAATAAATAAAAAATTGTATTTTTGATTTTTTCATGCAATTTATTCTTCGTGCACAAACAGGTACCTAATTTTCACGATTTGCTTGATTGTAAAAATCATATTTGAATCTCCTCACTATTTGTCTCCATGTCATATTCACTCAACTCTTCTTCCTCATACCAACTATCATCGCCCTCCCCCTTCTTTTTTTGACTGATTGACCCTTTACCTTGTTCATCTTGACTAATTTTCCTTTTATGCTTTCTCGACCCGGTGGTATGGGGATCCACCTCGACATTTGTCTCTATGTCATATCCTTCATCATCTACCTCATTCGAATCACCTAAATCATCATCTGACTCGGAAACCTCAGATATAGCCTATTGATAGTGGTGTTCTTGATATGGTTGTATAGGACCACCATAAGACCCTCATATAAAGAAGGATTAGTCTTGGGATTAGAGATAACATCCATAATCTTGATAGTTAAGGCACAAATTAGGTAGTAGGGGAGATTAATTTTCTCCTTGTGCCAAAAATGATTAAGAATCACAAAATGGCAACTATAAACTTTGGTATATCTACTATTTAAAGTTATTAATTCCATGATAGCAAACAAAATCCATCACTAGAGCAACTTGGTTAACTTAGAGGAGTAGTATGTGCTTTTGTTTTGTTATTCATGTAAGATTTGGAAGATATTCTGACTCACCCAAACATGACATATTATATGCCTATATAATTATAATTTCTTCTCACGTAGGAGATATTGGAATGCAAGTTTTACAGTGTATTATTTTGCTAAGATTATTGTCAATTTATTTTGAAGTGATCTTTGGTATTTTGTCTGTAAATTTCATCTCTGACTTCTCGTTAGCTTGTCTCTTTTCATATCAAATGGTATCAGAGCACTCTTTGATCCTTGGGTGTGAGATTATCATCCAAATCCATTTTATCAAAAAAATTTTTTTGTTATGAATCTCTCAACAAAAGGAGAATATTTCTGAAGCTTTTGTACTCATTTGAGAAGAATTATCCATCTAAAAGCAATTGGAGCTATTTTTTTGAAAAAGTAGGCACTTTACTTTCAGATTTTTTTTTCTTTTTCTTTGAAAACCATGTTTTTCTTTCATTAATCTCTTTTACACAAAAATTATTTTTAAAAATCATTTTTTGGGTGGATAAGAGTTTGTTCTTAGCTTTCCATAACATTTTATAGTTCTGAATTTCATTAAGAAATAAGAAAGTTATTGTAGTTTAAATATTGTTGTTGTAGTTGCTAAATTCACATGCCAAGGTGGTTTTGTTGGTGGTTTTTAGTATCAAAACATGGTTTTGCTCCCTTTTTCATGTTTTTTCTTTGAAAAATAAAGAATTTATATTCTTTATTTAATTAAAGTTGTGCATAGTGCTCCAAAATGATTTAAAAATTATGAATATCTCAAGTTTGTTTGAGAGTATTAATTTATAGATTGTGATTTAGTTGCAATTTTAATTTCAAAGCTTGCCAAATTTTATTTTCTCATGTCCAATTCTAGTAGAGTATTGAACCTCATTGTTGGTCTATTTTTTTGCTGGGAGGTGTAAAACATATCACTAGCTTTAACTCACAATAATATGGTTGCTAATTTGGTTGAGAGAGTTGTTGAACTCGCCAATATGATAACCACATTGACTGATAAAGTCAATGATATTGCAATTCAACAACTTCCTAGTCCTGGAAGCCATCGACCTTCTGCCAAATGTGAAGTCAAAAACTATGATGGATCCCAAGATCTTGATGTTTTTCAAACTTGGATCCTTGAAATGGAGACATGGTTCACCTATAACGAGAGTGTTGTTGTTGATAAGGTTCCTTTTGCCAAATTGAAGGTCTCTAGTGTCGCCAAGTTTTTGGTTACTGAGTGGAAATATGCGTAAGACCCTATCACCATATGGAATCATCTTGTCATAGGCTTAAATGATACATTCTACCTTTAAACTATGAGCAACAATTGCACATCATATGGCTTTGCCAATGAAAAAGATGACAAATACCAATGCAAGATTATATCTTTCAGTTCAATCAACTAAGAATACTGCTTTGCATGCAAGAACCAGTTGTTCCTCTAATCCTAAAGTTAAAGAGTGGCTTAAAGAAAAATTTGTTTAGGGAGTTGAAATATACTACCTTGGAATTTCTATATGTTGCATTCAACCAAGCACAATTGGCGGAGGAAAAGCTAGATGTCCAGTCTCGTGCCTCGACCTTCATTTTCTACAAGTCCTCTAAAAGCTTCGAATTGTCAGCCACAATAAAAAAAATTCAAAGATAAAAGTTCTTCTCCTTCCTCTTCTTTTCGGTCTCCTCCTTGTGATACTAATAAATCTAATTTTTGTACTTATTGTAAAAAGAAAGGACATGAAAAGTCTAAATGCTTTAAGTTGAAGAAGAAGAATCTAATTATACATTCTCATGATGAGGAAATGAAAAATATTACCATCGAGGCTTTTGGTGATGATAGGAATTATGATGAGTTTAAAGGTAGTCTCAACAAGGTCACCTTAATGAACCATCATTCTACTTTAGAGGCACGTGACAATTTGTTTGTCACTCGTGCTTATTTAATGCATAATTTTTATATGGAATGTATCATCAAAAAATGGCTTATAGAAAAATTTGATTGTGAAGTCTATTGTTGACAAACTTCATTTGCCGATAGATCCATATCCTCATGCATATTCACTTGGATGGAAGGATACCGATTCATCCTCATTAATCACACACACTTGCACAATCTCTTTTGCCTTTGGTCCCAAGTTTATTGATAAGGCCACCTATGATGTGACCACCATGGATTGTTGTGGTTTTTTTCTCAGAAAACCCTATCATTTGATGGTATGATGAAAGAATAAGGATCTAGTCAACTACTGAGAGGGGGGGGGGGGTGAATCAGTAGATAGAAAACTGATAAAACATTTCACCAATCTCAAAATCAACCTCTCAAAGTAAACTTAGAACTGACACTTCTTAACCACTAAACTATAAATGCAATATCACTTTCAAGTTTAATTGGTTGACTATTATAGCAGATTAACAGTAAACAACTTGAAACTCACAAACATCCAAATACTTTACTGGCATAATTAGAACTTCATCTCATATTGTTGCCAGTTAACATAACATATCAAAGTAGATTAAGAAGTTAAACAATTTAACCATAGTAAACATAACCCCGAAAACATTCACCACTTGACACAATATTTTTGACGTGAAAACCCAAATGGAAAAAACTACGGTGAGATGAGACTCACAAGTTAATTATCTAAACTCTTCAGAAGTTCACCCTATTAGGAGCCAAGCCGGTTAAAATGTTTACAAAAGGTCCTGTTAAGAATAGATCCTATTAGGGACCACCCTATTAAGGGATTGACTATACTGCCCTATTAAAAGAAATACCCTATGAGGAGTAACCTCTGTAGAGGATTTGAAATCCAAGCTAATGGACCACCTGGTTAGAGTATTTGAATAACACTAAGCTTGTTAGAGCTTACCCAGTTAGGGGATTTTACTATTGTAATTATTAGAAAAACACAAGAGTTTGTTGATCTGCTTGAATAGCACTACACATGATTGTTCAGATCCTTTTCATGCTCTTGTCTATCATTACATAAACTACAGATACATCATTCGGTTCGACAACCACACACTCAACTAGAAATTTGCCAACTCTGAAACAAAAGAACTCATCGAACTTATAAACAAATCACTAGGTCGATAACACAACAAAAACCTAATTCTCTCATAGAGATTAAAAATAAGTTAGTTCAAGTATGACCATTGGATTACACAACAATCTTTGCACATAATTCAAAATAGCCTCGACCGCTCCTTGATTACTGCTTCGTCAAACTTATTTACTCATCACGCCATTTGTATTACATGCAATATACTTGCTCATTCCCAAGGTAAAAACCAATTTCTCAATGCACCAAAAAACACTTTGA
This sequence comes from Cryptomeria japonica, assembly GCF_030272615.1. Lineage (NCBI taxonomy): Eukaryota > Viridiplantae > Streptophyta > Pinopsida > Cupressales > Cupressaceae > Cryptomeria > Cryptomeria japonica. The sequence goes on along the minus strand of NC_081408.1, from coordinate 631,656,530 downwards.
AACTCTTCTCATACAACATGCATACATGTCATAATCATTACCGCTCATCATCAGATCATAAACCAATATAACAAAATTCATCAAACTTAATTGGTTAGGGTTTATCAAATCAACAGGTAGGGTTTATTGGTTCAACTCTCCATTACTTAGCAATACCGGTTCACTCCACAAACTCACCTATCGGTTATGGCTCCCTTCACTAGCTCTTCCTACTAGTTACAAAATAATATTATAACAACATCAGTACCAGTTACAATTGACATTAATGACAACATAACATTTCATTAATGCAATATTTATGCAAATGCCAAAAATCTCCCCCTTTGGCATTCATGGCAATACAAATATCAGTACCATTGATTGCTATGATTGTGAATAGGAATCCTGGTTTATATTTTACCATGTACTCTTGTTGTCTTTAGCTAGTAGCTAGTTGTAGATCTTCTATCCATCAATCATATAATTCTTCTCCCCATAATCACATAGTTCTTCTCCCCCTTTGACAACAATACCAAAGTCAAAGTAAAACATGCAATGTCAAACTTCACTACTAAGCATCAACAACCTACAACTTGATGCTCCACATGTGGAATGACACCACTCTACATCAATCCTACTGTAAAATTCTGCAAGTAGCTCTAGGTGTGGCATCATGCTCAATTGACCTCATGAAGGCGTACAACCCCTAGTTGACTTCTAAGATACTCAAAATTAGTCTTAGGAAGAGGTCTAGTAAAGATATCTGAAAGATTCTCCTTGGTAGAAACATGCTCCAATAACACATCTTTACTCTAAAATTTTTCCCTCAAAAAATGATACTTCAATTCAATATTCTTGGTTTGTGCATGCAAAACAGAGTTCTTGGAAATATTTATGGCACTAGTATTGTCACATAAGATCTTTACAAGTTCTGAAAACTTCATCTTCAAACCTTCCAAAATGTGCCTCATCTAGATAGCTTGGGTACAATTCATATAAGCTGCAACATACTTATCTTCAATAGTAGACTGTGATATACAACTTTGCTTCTTGCTACTCTATGAAACAAGACTTCCTCCAAGAAAGAATACTTCACCAGTTATGTTTTTCCTATCATCAACATTACTTGCCCAGTCTATTGTTGGCAAATGCACACTCCAATGAGAAATTGTAGTTGATTGAAGGTATTGTCATTGATGGCAACCTTACAATCATGTGATACTGGCAGATAGACATAGGCACCGACACCGATAGACTCTACACTGGCATATAGATCACCAACACCAAAAAGGAAGATTACCAACATCTTGGCTGACAACAATTTTGTATAAATGTATTTTGTAATTAATTGTAAAATCTTTTGTAAGCTGACATGGTGGATTGTAATATGAGTCATATATGTATGAGATCATTGTAGATCATTTATGAAGTAATAGATGTAAGGAATATAGCAGACCTAATGTGTGAATTATTAGGTTAAGGGTTTATTTATATTGCAGAGCTTAAACCGGTACTGAATCTGGCATAGCAGATGCTAATCTAAAGTAGTACAAGACATTGGATTAGTATAATCCATTTTTGTAAGTCATTAAAATATTGTGTTATGGTGTGCTTTTCATGTTGTGGTTGTTATTCTTATTTTCTGCATTTCATTTGGTTTACCGGTACACAGTTTTAATATGCTTTTCATGTTATAAGTTAAGAAGATTCTTAACCGGTAAGATACTGATTCACCCCCCCCCTCGTCTTAGTACCTTTGGGAATCCTAACAATTGGTATCAAAGCCTGGTCCTCTATTTTCAAAAGCCTAACAACTTGAGGAAGATCTTGGCACTGGTAGAGATGGAAAATTTGAGAAAGCAATTGGAAATAACTCTTTCAGACTATGATGTAGAAAAAGTAAAGAATATAAAACTTGAGGATGATCTGAAGGCTGCTCAAGATATTATTCAAGGACTTCAAGAAACTTTTACTATAGCAAGGAATAAAAGAGGGTAACTTTGTGAGAAGACACAGAATGAGGAAGATGAAAAGGAAACTCTTAATGATCTGGTGAACCAACTAAGACAAGGTAATTATACAATGAAGAATGAGATGCAAGATATGACTATGAGATTTTGTAAAGAAATTGAAGATAGAAAGAAGAATGAAGATGACTTGGCTAGAAGAATAAATGATGTTGGAAATGAAAACACAAGACTCAGTCATGAAAATGATATGTTGAAAACACATTTGATGCACACATAAAATGACAGAACTGAACTCATAAGACTGAAAGGAATCTTGGAGAATGAACTAACTGCTGCAAATCAACACAAGGAGAAATTCAAGAAAAGCTTAGAAGAACTTGTTGACATGCTGAAGAATCAGAAACCTAATGGTGATACAAATGGCCTTGGCTTTGAAACTAGTGAAAGCTTTGATACTACAAACAATCATGATCATAGCAAACTGGTAAGACAACCTAATTCTTACAAATTCAATGGGAAATTATTTAACTATAACAAGTATGGTCATAGAGAAAATCAGTGTAGATCTATAAATTATTAGAACACTAATACACTAATAAGTCAATGTTCTAAATGCAACAAAGTTGGTCATACTTTAGAAAATTGCAGAATGAATGCAAGATGTTATGTTTATGAAAGATTTGGACACCTATCTAATCAATGCAGAACACATATTGGCATAGGATATGGGAAAGCTATTCAAAAAAACAATGTGACCTGTTATGCTTGTAACAAAATTGGACATATTGCAAAATTTTGTAGAAGCAAGACCCCACTGGCAAATAACAAAGGTCTGAGTTTGAAGGGTAAAGAAAAGGTTGAAGAGGTAAAGCAAGAATTCTCAAAACAATGGATCAGAAAGTCAGATTAGAATGTTGATGGGAATACTCCTCCACCGGTAGAACAAAGTATCACTCCACCAACAGGAGACTCTTCATCTAACTAAAGAAAATCCTTTGGGGGTTTAGTACCAAACTGAAAAAATATGCTATTATACCCTCGGTTGATGGTGAGAAAATGAATTACTTCTTTACTGATAGATGAGTTAAGTTGTGACTTAACCGACAAGCATTAAATGCGGTATTTGGAGAAAAGAACATTATAAAGCAAGTTTTTTGGCTCCTTTTTCATTCACCGAGCATTCAAATCTTCGAGAGCATGAAAATTGCTAAGCAAAGGCATTCTTAGCGAAGAAGAGAAGCAGTTCATCCAAGAAATCATCCCTAAGGAAAATTAAGGTATTTATAAACATGGCATCCTCCTCTGTTCCTAAATTTATAGCAAACTCTATTGTAATTGAGGTTATCAAGTGCCCTAGACCCATTTCCAAGCTTGTTCTTGAAATAGTTGTTGTTCTCAAAATCTGATTCCCTTTAAAATCCTTTTAGTGATATGATAAACTCTGTATGTAGATGAGATATTAAAGAGCGGGAAAATTTCAAGACAACATATGACAAGGTTTGATTAACCTTCTACACTTCAAACTTATCCAAAGTTTAGGTGAGTATACATTTGTGAACTGAATTCACACTTTTAAAAGATAAATCCACAGCAAACCAGTCTGAAAACTAGTGGATCTTATCACCTTAAAACTAACTGAAACAAAGGAATGAAACTTGTACTCATGTTCAATATTCACCTACAAGATATGTAATAGACAACCTTGATGGATATTAGTGCCTTATCCAAGGCCACAGAGTCATCTAAGTTCAAACAATACTTCCATAATCAAATATCTCCACGCATCCTACTAGTTTGGCTCCTGTAAATCCCTATACATGTCTGAGATACATAACAATTTATTCGTACCAAACTAAACTATGTTCATCAAAATTCAAAGTATCCCACAAAGAATTTACTGGTAAAAATGATTCATGCATATTTAATTCCCCTCTTGAAGAGAAAAGCTAAGAAACATATTTACTGAAAATTGCCTTGCAACCCATATTCAAAAGGAATAACCCTATATTACTCAGAATGAAACAATAAACATTTGCAAACATACTTGAAGACAACACAAAGTTTAAACTCAAAACCAATGGTTTGTGTATTGATATTTACTTCTAAAAAGTATTACAAAAACCTTTGAATATTCTCCATTAAAACTTGAAAAAGGCCCAGATAAATTTCTGTAGCGTTTTCTTACAATTCCTTGCGATCACTTTTTTACTAGTCCTGGTATCCATTTATAACAATATGGATGCACACATAGCTTCGGACTTTCCTAGAAGAGTTTGTTACAATCATTACTTAAGAAGAAGTTACAAAACCTTTTCTAAATGCGGTTACAAGTCTCTTTCAACATCTGTGGCTTCTTCCTCTTGTTGTTCTGTTGCAACATTTTCTAACTACTCCACATCAAGCACTGCATATTTTCTTGTCCATTCTTGATACACCTCATCAGCAGGCCATGAGAAGTTAATTAATTTTGATTTTGTCTTGGCTAATCTTTTCCAAGAATTCCTCATTTTATTGACCTCTGAATTCAGAAAACCATAATGAGATTTGATTTTCTCAATCTCCTCAATTGTTTTGACAAATATGGAGGGATCCTCTGAATTGACAATTCCTTTTATTCTAAGTGACAATTTGGCTCCCAATTCCTTAAGCCATATGTGTTTGTCCTTTAATTGGGTTGGGCTATCAAAACCTCCTAGGAGTAATTCAAAAACTTGATCAGTGTACTCTTTCTTGTACAAGTTGATCTTTCTACCTGCATTATCCACTCCTTTTGCCAAGTTTACAAAATCCTTTGTCATATCATTGGTAGATTTAATAATGGGGTCAGCCCCTGCCTCATCATAGGATACACAAATAAGTTCTATATCCTGCTCTCTGGGTCTTTATTTATCAAAAATAGGCATTAAAACAGCCTTGTCCCCATTTAACTCATTCCACATATCAAAAATCTTACTCATGTTGTTATACATTAATGAAGACCCTATAGTGTCAGCAAAACTTAAAATTGAAGCCCTTACTCTCTCTTCATATTGCTTTGCATATAGGGCCTGAGCCTATTTTAAATTCTCCAACTCATGGGGAGTGATCTCAATCAACTGAGAACTAGAAGGTGTTGGAGATGGTGGGAATTTAATAATGGGGCTAGTAGGTGGAGGTCTTGTAGGAGAAGAGTAGATCATCAATGTTGAGGAGTCACATTGATGGTATTGTCCTACCATTTGGCTTTGTAGCTTGGCAATGATGCTATCTTTACCCCTTACCTCTTCCTTGGCACTATTGTAAGCTTTCAAAATTGTCTCCAACTTAACTTGGAGATCTGCCTTTTTCCTTAGCCTCTCTTTCTGCTACTACAACACTAAACTTTGCAGTCTCTAGCATAGTGCTAGCAGCTTCCACTACCCCAATGCTCTAAACTCTTTTCACTATCATTCCTCCAAGGTAACTTGACCCTGGGGTGTCCTTATTCCTTTTATTTTCATCTCTTTTAAGAGACCACACGACCAATGCAACATTTTCTTTGCTGAAAGTGACTCCCTCCATAGGTTTGGTCTCCTTTCTTACTGCCTCTAAAACCAAGGCATCTTCCATGTCCCATTCGGGGAGAATGAGTACCCCAGCCTATGCTACCATGTCTCTTCCTTGCTCGGGAGTGATGGTCTTAAATTCATCAACCATTTCTTCCTTTATCTCCTCCTCCACCACAGCTGGATCCTTATGGGGCTGCTCACCTTTCCTCTTTTCACACCTAGCATTAAATTTACCAATATTCTGCATCCACACAAATTCCATGAAAGCTCTTGATGTGACAAAGTTATTATCAGCCAAGAAATCCTCACTGGCTTGCTTGATCTCAGGATCCCACTCCTGGCCTTTGAACTCATTAGTACTAATATTCATCTCAGCAGTAAAGGGCTCTTATGGCATTCCCTCTTCCACTTCATCATATGTGTACGCTATCTCTCCAAGACTGCCTAATTGTAACAATTGCTCAACTACTGCTTGTTCATCTCCTATAAGAATAGGGGATTGAGATGGGGAATACAAGGGTTCATCAGATTGTACTTCCTTTCCCACTCTTTGTTTCTTTGGGCTATCCTGAATGTCAATGACATCTTGTATCTTCCTCTTCCCTTTTGAGGTAGAAGGCCCCCCTATTGTTGGCATCAATACACTGTAATTGGACTTCTTATGTAACATGTAATCACTAGGAGGGATTGCTCTAGCAGATGTAGACCTATTTAGAGCTTGTCTTGCTTTCTCAGGGCTATTCCTAATTACAACCTCCCTCTTTTCTTCAATGTCTGCATCGCATCCTGAAAAAAAAGAATTAATAATTTACCTTCTCTTCAAAGGGTTGAAAGCTAGACAAAGGGTTATAGATAGTGTCAAATTGGTGCACAAAGTCTGAAGCCTTCTTGTAGGCCACCCACTTTTCTTTGCTCAGCTCTTGCTCATCTAAATCAAACTCATTCTTAATGAGGTCTTTAGGAAACTAGAACTAGTGGGGTCTACCTCTGCATATTGCCCTCTTTCTGAACATGCCATTGAAGAAATCTTTAGGGTCAGCACACCGGGATACTGCAGTTGACAAATTGTACGGTTGAAGGAAATCTTCAAAATACTTCAAACCTCCTTTAATTATCACAAATTGATGTGCTATGGTAACTATAGGGAAAATGGTCCCTTTACCTCTACCTGAGGATTTCTGCAATTCCCACTTTAAGAGGGACCTGATAGGGCAACAAAAATGGAGTGCCTTTTGGAACCATATACTCTGAAAACTATGGAGATAGGGTATAAGTAGATATCACCCCAATTGTGGACAATTTTAATATTCTCAGCAAACTCTTTTGGCCTAATGATTTCCAAAAGAACCTTAGGGACTCTTGAGTTCTCTGAATAGATAAGAGTCCTAATCTTAGATGCAAAGCACTTATCAAACTTTAAGTAACTAGCATCTTCTCTGTCCCATGACAACACTGTACTCCATAACTGCACTGTCATCTTCTCTCCATCTTTCTCTTTCACAATATCTATTCCACTTGCAAAATAGTCACCACCCTTGAATAAAAATAAATGCATGAGGAGGGAGTACCATCCAAAAGGGCTATCCACTTTCCCATTCTTTATTCCTATCAAGCCTTCATGGATGGCATTAGTAATACAAGAAGCATAATCAAAGGTTATTGCCAAAGAAGGATTCAAAATTTGAGCAATCATTAACATGTAATGAGTTGGTATATTTGCCTCAGCATCCTCTCCTAAAATTTGGCAGAGTGACCAACATAATCCTTTGGCCCTAAGGGTGAACAAATTTAAAGAGAAAGGCTCCTCGGTGTTGGGTTCTACAACTGTTAATCTGCCTATCTTCACAAAGAACTCTTTAAGAGTCCTATTTCTAAGGTAGTTCCTCTACACACTGTAAACCTGAGCTAGTGATTTAAAATTAATAGGCTCTAAAAAGTTCGTAAATTCACTAAGCCCAAAAGCATTTCTAAACTCCTCATTATTTATTTCAATGAGGTTTTTCCCACTTATATCCTTAACACTTCTTGTGATTGGGTCATAGTTGTGTGCAATTTGAGTTAGGAGATCCACATCCATAAATACTCCAGGGACCACCAATTTGCCTATGTCCAACTCCCAGATACTGTTCATTGGGGTTGGGGAGTTTCTCATACCAAATCCAACCTTAAATAATCCCAACCTAGACAACCCAATTTGAGGGTCTCTTAGCCAATTGCCCTTGTCATACAATCCTTATCCTATTTTTAAGCGAGGAGCTCTTGGCACTAATTCCTTTACCTTTGCTGCCACATTAGTTGACATTGTCAACTATTCTAGGAAATCATCACAAATAGCCCTCTCCTGGTAATTAACCTTTCCTGAGAAATGTCTTTTAGGTGCCTTCTTAAAAAACTATGCAAGCAATTTAATTACTAGCTCCAACTGTTCTGTAACAAATCAAAACCCCAATTTAAAACACACTGTCAAGTAATTGCCAAGTAAGAGTACAAGAGAACCTATTTTTGGCTTGAAGAAATCCGCTCTGTAACTAAAGAAACTTGCTCTGCAACTGGATAAATTTGCTCTGCAACCACTTCTCTGCAACAACTCTTCAAAATGAAGCCTTCATTCAATTGATACGAAACCATATATGGTAGTCGGGCTCTTAACTGTGACATTGATACCGCATGCTTCGGTTGTCCCTTCAGAATTTAATTCATAGAAGAATTCAAAAATTTCACTCCAATGGGTCATAACATGCCTATATATTTTCTTTTCGCTCTTTCACCATTTCGCAAAGCATAACATCCTAGCAATTTCACCAAACAAAATAATGCCAGCCGTCCAATCAGATGAGACTTAATTGGTCTTTACACTATTTTAATTATTTGCCTTTGCATCAAGCCCTACCTCCTTTTTGCCATTTTGCAAGCTTTATCCCCCGAGCATTTTCCTTTCGTGAAGCTATGCCAAGCATTAGATGGAACTCTAACCGCCTGGCCTTTAACTCTTATCGATACTATCAACTTTTTCACTAACCGCGCCTCATCTTGATGGCTAATGGTTTTTCACTATTTCACAGGGGTTAATCTACTTCCATCTTTGGGCCATGAAACAATGAGAAGCACTGGATCAATCTTGAGATGACCATCTTTTAAGTGAGACCTTTATCTAGACATTGCTTACCCCACTTATTCACTAGTTAACAAATACCACGTGGCACTCAGCCATTAGCCCTGGAAAACTCTTTGGGTTTAGTTCAAAGTCAACCACGTGTCTTACTTCCTCCATAACTGCTAGTTACACCTTGGCGGGCCCTTAAACACCTTTTGAAACTACGTGTCAATCGACACATCACCATTGAGCTTTACAAGAAATAGCAGTTGTCGTTCCACGTCATGCTGGACAAAACCTCTCTTTCTCTTTCGCCATTTCATAGACCTTAAAATACTAGCATCTTGCCTTCACGAACTCACATGAACTATTAGATCATATCAAACTTGCTTGATGCTTAACAACCTACTTGAATCTAACAAACGTGGGTCATCTGACTCAGCTTTATCCACCTAGTGTGTAGTCATTCCCGAACTAACATGTCAACTTTTTATTCGCTGAAAGAAATCAGCGGGATCCACCTCATCCTTGCCACCTGTATCCGCCATGTCACTTCTTATCCCACTAGATGTCTCATCTTCTTGGACCCACCCGTTAGTTCTTAAATCCAGTTCGCTGACCACTTTAATTTTCGGCCACATGTCATTGTCTTACTTGCCATCACAACCAGCTGGACTGCTTACTTGGAAAGCCATGTCATTTCGCTATTTCGTGAAAGCTATCTTTCGAGCATCTTTCTCCTATGAAACTACGCTAGCCATTAGATCTTGAGGACCTGCGCATCTGTTATGCTTCTTATGAACCTCTTTTGTCCCGGGCCAAAAAACCTTTCGCTATTTCGCAGAGCATAACATGTGAGCATCTATTAGTCATGAAACAATGCGAGCCATTAATTTCTTTTAAACTTGATTGCCTTTTAGCCGTGGGAAAGTCTTCACTGCTGGGTCCCGCCAAACCTTTTTGCCATTTTGTGAAAGGTAATTTACTCGCTCATTTCGGTTGTGAATCAACGCCAACTGTTAGATTCAAAGTGAGATGGAGTCTTGTTAAACTAGATCCAATGCACACAGTCGAACATGCTTTTTCCTTTTGCTATTTCGCATAGCTTAACACACTCGCAACATCGCCTAACAAAATAGCAAAAGTTGTAGATTCATGTGAAAGTTGTGCGACACTTACTGGACCCGACAACATTAGAAGGAAAAAGGCATAAGGCGTAGATTTTTACAATTATTTAGTGACTGCCTAGGCAAATAAAAAGGGGGGACACTTCACATGACCCCAAGACCCATTACTTAAGTGAATAAAGTAACATAGGAATAGAAACCAGAGGGTTTTGATCAGACATTTGAGCGATTAAAAACTAAAAACCCTTAACCCTTAAAGACCTAAAATAGATTTGAAGCAATTAACAACATACCTGACTCAAAATTTCAATAAATTAGCCAATCATGGGAAAAGAAAACCCATTTCTTAAATAGTGATAACAGTGGCTCTGACTGGGGATGGTTGATCACAAGGTCAACACAAGAAACTTGGGAAACTCTAGAGAAACAGACCAAAACACAAACCCAAGCAAAAACAACAGGAAGCAAACAAAACAAAATATATACAAACAAAGGACCTACTGTGCATGGACTTCAAAAGGAATAATGTTTAAGGAATTGTCCATGCACTGGAAATTCCTATACTTCATCATTCATATTTTTCATAAAATAAGAATCCTTTCCATTTAAATCACAGATGACAAAAGGGCCAATCCATAATGATTCAAATTTCTTATGTTTTCCTTTGTCCTGTCCTCTTGCATTCCACTGAAGAACAATATCATGAATTTGAAACTTCCTTAATGATGTCCTTTTATCAAAAAGGTACTTAGACTATAGTTGGATCTTCAGATTTCTCTTATGAGCTAGAGTTCCGATCTCTTTCACTTCCACTATCTGAATCATTCAGTTTTCCATAGGTTCAGATAGCTCCATGTCTTCAACTTGCAAGAATTTATAAACTGGAAGGAGATTGTTTACCGGTAGTCTAGCTTGTGTACCATAAACCAGTTCAAAAGGTGACATTCCAATGGCCTTCTTGACTGTTACTCTGTTAGCCCGCAAGGCTAATTTCAACTTTTGATCCCAAGACCTCTTGTTCTCTTCCAAGATTTTCTTGATGATGTTCAAGAGGCTTTTATTACTAGATTTAGCTTGTCCATTTCCCCAAGGATGATAGGGTGAAGAGTAAGACATGATTATTCCATGACTGGTACAAAATCCAACAAACTCTTCTGACCTGAAACTCATGGCATTGTCCATTACTATTTTTGCAGGTATTCCAAATCTAGTTATAACATTATCCATTAGGAAGTCAATGACAACTTTACTTGTAGCTCTTCTTGTGGGAATAGCTTCAATCCATTTAGTAAAATAATCAATGGCTACTATGATCCATCTATGACCTCTTCCCGATCTCTCAAGAATCTCTCCAATAAAATCAATGCCCCATTGGACAAAAGGGGCTTCCACTATGACTAGATTTAGGGGTAAAGCTCCTTCATACTTCAATTTGGATGAAAATTTTTGACATGGGTCACATTTCCTGACATGTTCATGAGCATCCTTGAATAAGGTAGGCCAATAGTACCCAGCTCAGATTATCTTACCAGCGGTTGTCTTAGTAGAGTAATGGCCTCCACATACTCCATCATGCATTTCAATCAACACCTTTTTAGCCTAGAATTCATCCAAACACATTAGCAGAACAGATCACCTTGAATGAGAACATATTTTTGTGACTTGATTTTTCGAGTTCTTCTCTGATTATGAGTCATTCCTTCTGAAAATGTAGCATCTCTTAAAAATTGAACTATCTCTGAATACCAAGGTTGCCTTTCAATACTAGTGACTGAAGTACTTTTGATTTCAACATTATTTATCTCAACATTTAGAAGATTAGATTCAGTCATGAGCTTGGCCAGACCTAAGCCTCTCACCAATTTGGTGATCTTTATTTCCAAGTCAAATTCTTGGATTCTATCGATCCATCTGCACCTTTTTCCTGTAACCTCAAATTGGGACAAAATATCCTTAACTGTAGCATGTGGGACATAAGCAGTGTTTTTTGCATTTGCAAGGTATGGCCTGAAAACCTTGACAGCTTTAACTAAAGCATAAGCCTATTTCTCCATGGTTTCATACTTTAATTCTGCTACTTGCAAAGACTTGCTATAGAAAGCTATGGGATGTTCATATCCCTCATTATCTTTTTGTAACAACACTGCAACTACTGTATGGTATGAAGCAAAAGAGAACAGAGAAAAGGGCTTACTGTAATCAGGAGATTTCAGCACTGGTGCTTCCTGAATGGCCTTTTTAATTTTAGCAAAAGCCTTTGAGGCTTCTTGATCCCAACAAAACTTGGTGTCCTTCTTGAGCAACTTGACAATGGGTTTCACTATCTCTGCAAAGTTTGCAATGAATCTTCTAACAAAATTTACTTTGTCTAAAAAGGATTGAATACCTTTAACATTCTTCAGTTTAGGCACTTTGTTTATTGCTTCAATTCTTTCAGGGTCTATTCTTACCCCTCCCTAGAAACAATATGTCCCAATAATTTTCCTTCGGTGACCCCAAAATGATACTTCTTGGGATTTAATGACACACCAAATTCCAAAGCCTTATTGAACACCTTTTCCGAATGTCCACAGTGGTCATCGGCCCTTTTAGAGAAGCAAGTTATATCATCATGATAAACCACCATGATGATATTGATGAATTCTTTGAAGGCTACATCCATAGCTCTTTGAAATGTAGCTCCAACATTTTTTAATCCAAATGGCATTCTTACATAGACATATGTTCCCCATGGAGTAGTGAAAGCAATTTTGAACTATTTAGATTCTCTCACTAACACTTGATTGTATCCTGAAAAACCATCCATCATGGACATAAGACCACAACCTGTTACTCTCTGCAGCATAGCTTTCATATTGGGGGAAGAGCAATTATCTTTTAAAGAAGCAACATTCAAATTTCTAAAATCCACACACAATCTAATGTCCCCATTTTTCTTTCTTACTGGGACCAAATTGGAGACCCATGAAGAATGTCTTATAGGTTTAATAATTCCCCCTTCTCTTAATTTAGTCAATTCTTGCTGCATCTTAGTTTCTAACAGGGGATTAATAGGTCTCTACTTCTGTCTGAAAGGCTTAGCAAAAACATGTTTATATCTTTTCAATAAATTGATAAGATTAGTTCTGACATGAGGGGGTAATTTCTTCCCAATGTATACTAACTTAGGGGATGATTCAGTCCCTAGGTTTACCTCCTCCAATTCTTCTAATTTGGTGGTAGACTATTGATGTAAGTGACTGTCATTGTAACTGAACATGCTCTCTAGCTCTACCAACCCTTTAGGTATCTCATTTGTTTCCAACTAGACCAAGTCGTTTCCAAACATTGTTTCCTTATTGTCAACCACCTCCACCAATGCATTGCAATCAATCTTCTATCCATCATAATCATCAATACATTGAATGAACCTAAGAATATCTTCATCATCAGCAAAAACTTGCCAATTATACACATTATCAGGGATGGCAGGCCTAGATTTTATTTCCACAGTGGAGATGCCGGTTAGTGTTGCATCGTCATTTTTCAATGTAACATTAGCTAGAAATTCTGCCATAATATTATTTGATCATTCTATCCAATTAGTAGAAAATGTACTAAAATGCTCAATGACATCCCAAAATGCATGTTTATATCTCTTTAATCTATCATTTTTGGATGCATATTTGGATCTTACCTGAGAGACAACCATTTATGAATCCCCTAAAACTTTTAGTAGCTGGATTCCATTCTTTTTTGCAACCTCAAGCCCCAATAGAAGGGATTCATACTCTGTAATATTATTTGTGCACTAGAAAACCAATAAGAAAGAATACTTAAAAGTTATACCTGATGGGGATACAAAAAGAACCCCTGCTCCAGATCCTTCTTTGGAGAAAGCTCCATCAAAATACATCTACCATAAACCATGTTGTTGTGATTCTAATTTGACCACAATGGGGTTAGTATTCTTCAACTGAGGTAAAATTGGTTGTAGCCTGTAATTGTCAAGATCCACATCAATCATACAATTGAGCATACTAGGATCTACATTTTCAATTACTCTAGGAGCACGTGGTTCTCTATACAACTTGACCTGATTCCCATTGATTGGGATGGTAGCATAAGATAAATCCAATTGGACATTTCCTCCTACTGCTGCTACCCACTACCTGGACAACAACATACCATAATGGGGTTTAGTGTCAATAACAATAACATCCATTTTGTAAGTTGCCTCAGGGAATCCTGCTATTTTTACTTCAACATCTCTCATTGTACCTATCACAGGTACTTCCCTGTTATCCATAGCATAGCATTTTCCATATACAGTAGTTACTGACAGTCCTAGTTCTTTCATAACACAATAGGGCATTACACTAGCAGCAACTACTAAATCTATCATATAGTTTTTTATTAGCCAGTTATTCACTAACAAAGTAACATAAAAAGGATCTACCTATGAAGGCTCTTGAGTAATAGTGGTTCCAACATAAACCTCTGGGGTTTGGAGTTCCCGATCCTTTCCATTTTTAACTGAATCGGTGGGTAGGACTGTGTTACTGTCAGATATATTAGAAAACAAAGACAAGGCTTCATCCCTATGTTCTTTTATTTTCATTAATTCTATTAATGGGACAGTAACTTTCATTTGTGTAAGAGCTTGAGCCATATCAAATGTGGAATTACTGCTTAATTCAGTATTAGCTCTAACCCCTTTTGCCTTAAGCTGACTTGCCCTTTTTGCTATGGCAGCTCCTTGTATATCATTGGTACTTTTATCATCTGTACTCTTGGGTACATCTTTAATCTATTCTTTCTTTTCTTGACCAATTTTAGGGAAAGTAGTAGCACTATTTGTTGCCCCCTTTTGAGTAACTTCTTTTATAAACATGGAACCAAGTTCACCCTGATCAGTGTCCTTCTTGGTGCTCCTTAAGTTGTAATTGTGTTTTGCTTTAGCAATAGTAGCTTTGATGAGATTTTTAACTTCTTCCTCACTAGGCCTTCTAAGATGAACTTCTTCATCTTCAATTGTTACCACATTCAAGGTAGGATGCCAGTCCAGTGTTAGTTGTCCTTGAACAAACCTTTCATTATCCAACACATCACTACATTCACTTTTTATAGATTCCTCATCACTCTCTATAATGGTTTCAAACATGTTAATGTCAGGCTTAGCTTCTTGTCTCATGGACTCTTCAAGGGCTTGAGCTACTGCACACTGATGAGGAGAATGTGGCCCATCACAAGCAGTACACCAAGGAGTGTTTTTTATATTATGGACATTTTTCCCTTTTAAGGGATCTGGGGTATCCTGACTTTGATCAATTTTAGGCTTCTCATTTTGGGGTTTGCCATCTTTCCAGTTGGTATTATAGGGCATGCCATGTAGTCTAGGGGGTCTATCTTGCCAGTTATAATGAGGCTTATCATTTTTATTTACCTTGGCAGTCAGATCCTTCATAGCAATAACCAATGTTTCTATCTTGTCTTCCTCCTTAGCAACTTTGTTAGGTTGCTATTTTGTTTCCTGCCATATCCTACCATCTGTTCTCCTTCCTAACTTCCCAGATGCTTTTCTATTGCTTTCCACATTAATGGCAATTCTAAATGTATCCCTCAGGTTATGTGAATTTTTATCCCTTAAGATATAGGCCAATTTTGAATCAAATGCATTATAATAGGTGTTTAGACACATGTTATCATCTAACCTTATCACCTAATACAATATATGCATGGCCTTTTGAAATCTAGCATTGAAATCAATGACCATCTCATTATCAGATTTTCTAATGTTATTTAATTCATTGAGCATGAAGTTCACATTTGTTTTGTCACCATATTATTCTTGGAAACAATTCTTAAAGTCCTCCCAAGACCCAATACTATTAACTAGAAGACCTCTATACCAATCTCTAGCATCATCAACTAGGGACCAAACAAAAAATTTCATTATAACATCTTCATCCACTATCTCATAATCATTTATTAGGTCACCAAAAGATTTTAAATGCTCCTCAACACTAATTGCATTATTTCCAGCAAACTTATGGAGTCTGTCCCTTAACTCAGTAGGAACATGGTTGGGATATCCTGGGATCCCATCAAAAAACAATTGTCTATACTGCTCCAAATTTATAGGTCTCCTTTGAAAAGGGTTAGCAACATTATTGTTTCCCATGTTCATTCTGACTTTTGGAATTGGGGTCTGAGGTATTTGGTTATGCTGATTGTTCACAGGGATTCGACTAACTGTTGTTGTATCAGCAGGCACAGTAGGTTGAATTTTAACCAGGGGGAGGGAAATTTGCTAAGGATCAAGCTTACTAAGATCTTCTGGTGGAAAAATGATAGGGGGAGCTTTTAGGTAACTAATTTTTCTTTTAACTTCCTAATTAGCTGCTTCCAACTCAACTTTATCTAACTCCATTTGTAGATCCTCCTTTTCCTTCCTCATTCTTTCCATCTCTCTCTCATGTGCTGATAGCCTATGAGAAATTTCCTCTATATTTCTAGATCCAGTTCCATCATCCACCCATTTATGCTTCCCTTTATCAACATTATTCTTAGGATGTTGTGAATCACTAAGCACTTCCCTATTTGGTTGGACTACTGACCTATATGCTGGCTTGGCCTTAGGGATTAGAATTTCTCTAATCATAGGGCCTTCCTCATCACTCTTTTCCTTTTCCTTAGCCAACACTTCAAGATCAACTATCTGTATAAGAAGCCTATCTCTTTCCATTAGTTTTGCTTTGACTTCCTTTTCCTTATTTGCTTCCTTTTTGGCTCTTAAGGAGATTAAGTGGTGAACCCTCCTATTTAAATCTTCTATTTCTTGTGAGACTTTATCTTCATCAGGGAAATTCTCCTCAGAGTCAGATATATTAACTTGATCTATATCAATCAAGCTAATATTTCCATCAATTGTTCTAGCAACAAAATGTCTGATTGCATTTGAACTAGTCCTATCTCTCATAGACACACTAACATGAGATATATCTTGATTTAAAGCATGAGCATTGTTTATATTTACAAACAATCTAGAATGGAAACCTAATATATCATGTTCAGATTCTCTGGAAGAAGAATTAGACTTTGCATAAACAGTTCGATCAGGTATCTTACCGGTATTGTTATTTTTTTGCACCCAAGCAACATTTGATGGTTCATGAAGCACTAACCACTTCTGACCTCTTCGTGACTGTTCAAGCAAACCTTCTTGCAAAGTTTCATGAGGATGCTTCTTCATGAATGATCTGGTGTTTTTTCCTACTTGCATTATGCTTGTCTTCCTTTTAAAATTTTATGTATTTCAGAAGGACTGGTTCCAAGATAACAGAGTCACCACCCACAAGACTACAAGAAATATGAAAACAAGCTTTGAAAAAATGTTGCAAAACTTCAGACCAAAATCATATATCAAAAGAAAATAGAGGGAACTTCCAAATAGAGAATTCCAGACACCACTGCTATATTCACTAAAGCACCAATCGATTCCACAAACACATAATGATTTTTCCTTATAAATCTAAGCATGAATTTGCATCTAGATCCTTATTGTGACTCTCCCTAGCAGAGTCGCCACTTTTGTTGTTCTAAAAATCTGATTCCCTTTAAAATCCTTTTAGTGATATGATAAACTTTGTATGTAGATGAGAGATTAAAGAGAAGGAAACTTTCAAGACAACATATGACAAGGTTTGATTAACCTTCTACACTTCAAACTTATCCAAAGTTCAGGCGAGTATACCTTTGTGAACTGAATTCACACTTCTAAAAGATAAATCCATAGCAAACCAATCTAAAAACCAGTGAATCTTATCACCTTAAAACTAACTGAAACAAAGGAATGAAACTTTTACTCATGTTCACTATTCACCTACAAGATATGTAATAGACAACCTTGATGGATATCAGTGCCTTATCCAAGGCCATAGAGTCATATGAGTTCAAACAATACTTCCACAATCAAATATCTCCACACATCCTACCAGTTTGGCTCTTGTACATCCCTATACATACCTGACATACATAAGAATTTATTCATACCAAAATAAACTATGTTCATAAAAATTCAAAGTATCCCACAAAGAATTTACTGGTAAAAATGATTCATGCGTAATTAATTCCCCTCCTGAAGAGAAAAGCTAAGAAATTTATTTACTGAAAATTGCCTTGCAACCCATATTCAAAAGGAATAACCCTAGGTTACTCAGAATGAAACAGTAAACATTTGCAAACATACTTGAAGACAACACAAAGTTTAAAATCAAAACCAATGGTCTGTGTATTGATATTTACTTCTGAAAAGTAGTACAAAAACCTTTGAATATTCTCCATTAAAACTTGAAAAAGAATCAGATAAATTTCTGCAGCGTTTTCTTACAATTCCTTGTGATCACTTTTTTACTAGTCCTGGTATCCATTTATAACAATATGGATGCACACATAGCTTCGAACTTTCCTAGGAGAGTTTGTTACAATCATTACTTCTTAAGTAGAAGTTACAAAACCTTTTTTAAATGCAGTTACAAGTCTCTTTCAACATCTGTGGCTTCTTTCTCTTGTTGTTCTGTTGCAACATTTTCTAACTGCTCCACATCAAGCACTGCATATTTTCTTATCCATTCCTATTACACCTCATCAGCAGGCCATGAGAAGTTAATTACTTTTGCTTTTGTCTTGGCTAATCATTTCCAAGAATTCCTCATTTTATTGACCTCTGAATTCAGAAAATCATAATGAGATTTGATTTTCTCAATCTCCTCAATTATTTTGACAAATATGGAGGCATCCTCTGAATTGACAATTCCTTTTATTCTAAGTGATAATTTGGCTTCCAATTCCTTAAGCCATATTTGTTTGTCCTTTAATTGGTTTGGGCTAACAAAACCTCCTGGGAGTAATTCAAAAACTTGATCAATGTACTATTTCTTGTACAAGTTGATCTTTCTATCTGCATTATCCACTCCTTCTGCCAACTTTACTAAATCATTTGTCATATCATTGGTAGATTTAATAATGGAGTCAGCCCCTGCCTCATCATAGGATACACAAATAAGTTCTATATCTTGCTCTCTGGGTATCCATTTATGAAAAATAGGCATTAAAATAGCCTTGTCCCCATTTAGCTCATTCCACATTTCCAAAATATTACTCATGGTGTTATACATTAATGAAGACCCTATAGTGTCAACAAAACTTAAAATTGTAGCACTTACTCTCTCTTCATATTTCTTTGCATATAGGGCCTAAGCCTGTTTTGAATTCTCCAACTCATGGGGACTGATCTCAATCAACTCAAAACTAGAAGGTGTTGGAGATGGTGGGAATTCAATAATGGGGCTGGTAGGTGGAGGTCTTGCAGGAGAAGAGGAGATCATCAATGTTGAGGACTCACCTTTATGGTATTGTCTTGCCAACTAGCTTTGTAGCTTGGCGATGATGCTATATCTACCCCTTACCTCTTCCTTGGCACTGTTGTAAGCTTTCAGAATTGTCTCCAACTTAACTTGGAGATTTGCCTTTTTCTTAGCCTCTCTTTCTGTAACTGCAACACTAAACTTTGCAGTCTCTAGCACAGTGCTAGCAGCTTCCCCTACCCCAGTGCTTTGCACTCTTCTCACTATCATTCCTCCAAGGTAACTTGACCCTAGGGTGTCCTTATTCCTTTTATTTTCATCTCTTTTAAGAGACCACATGACCAGTGTAGCATTATCTTTGCTGAAAGTGACTCCCTCCATAGGTTTGGTCTCCTTTCTTACTGCCTCTAAAATCAAGGCATCTGCTATGTCACATTCAAGGAGAATGAGTACCCCAGCCTATGCTACCATGTCTCTTCCTTACTTGGGAGTGATGGTCTTAAACTCATCAACCATTTCTCGCTTTATCTCTTCGTCCACCACAGCTAGATCCTTGTGGGGCTGCTCACCTTTCCTCTTTTCACAACTAGCATTAAATTTATCAATATTCTGCTTCCACACAAATTGGATGAAAGCTTCCGATGTGACAAAGTTATTATCGGCCAAGAAATCCTCTCTGGCTTGCTTGATCTCAGGATCCCACTCCTAGCCTTTGAACTCATTAGTAGTAATGTTTATCTTAGCAGTAAGGGGCTCTTCTGGCATTCCCTCTTCCACTTCATCATATGTGTACGCTATATCTCCAAGACTACCTAATTGTAACAGTTGCTCAACTACTGCCTATTCATCTCCTATATGAATAGGGGATTGAGATGGGGAATACAAGGGTTCATCAGATTGTACTTCCTTTCCCACTCTTTGTTTCTTTGGGCTATCCTGAATGTCAATGACATCTTGTATCTTCCTCTTCCCTTTTGAGGTAGAAGGCTCCCCTGTTGTTCGCATCAACATACTATAATTAGACTTCTTATATAACATGTAATCACTAGGAGGGATTGCTCTAGCAGATGTAGACCTATTTAGAACTAGTCTTTCTTTCTCAGGGTTCTTCTTAATTACAACCTCCCTCTTGTCTTTCAATTTCTGCATCACATCCTCAAAACAAATAATTAAGAATTTTAACTTCTCTTCAAAGGGGTGAAAGCTAGAGAAAGGGTCATAGCTAGTTTCAAATTGGTGCACAAAGTCTAAATCCTTCTTGTAGGCCACCCACTTTTCTTTCCTCAGCTTTTGCTCATCTAAATCAAACTCATTCCTAATGAGGTATTCAGGAAACTGGAAATGGTGGGGTCTACCTCTGCATATTGCCCTCTTTCTGAACATGTCGTTGAAGAAATCTTCAGGGTCAACACACCAGGATACTGCAGTTGACAAATGGTATAGTTGAAGGAAATCTTCAAAATACTTCCAACCTTCTTTAATTATCACAAATTGATGTGCTATGGTAACTATAGGGAAAATGGTCCCTTTACCTCTGCCTATTAGCTCAGCCTCTTGCACACTACCAATCTGCCTAAGGATTTTTGCAATTCCCACTTGAAGAGGGACCTGATAGGGCAACAAAAATGGAGTGACTTTGAAACCATATACTCTGAAAACTGTGGAGATAGGGTATAAGTAGATATCACCCCAATTGTGGACAATTTTAATATTCTCAGCAAACTCTTTTGGCTTACTGAATTCCAAAAGAACCTTAGGGACTCTTGGGTTCTCTAAACAGATAAGAGTCCTAATCTTAGATGCAAAACACTTATCAAACTTTAAGTACCTAGCATCTTCTCTGTCCCATGACAGCACTATACTCCATAAATGCACTGGCATCTTCTCTCCATCTTTCTCTTTCAGTATATCCATTCCACTTGCAAAATAGTCACCACCCTTGAATAAAAATAAATGCATGAGGAGGGAGTACCATCCAAAAGGCCTGTCCACTTTCCCATTCTTTATTCCTATCAAGCCTTCATGGATGGCATCAGTGATATAGGAAGCATAATCAAAGGTCACTGCCAAAGAAGGATTGAAAATTTTAGTAATCATTAACATGTAATGAGTTGGCATATTTGCCTCGGCATCCTCTCCTAAAATTTGGTAGAGTGACCAGTATAATCCTTTGGCCCTAAGGGTGAACAAATTTAAAGAGAAAGGCTCCTTGGTGTTGGGTCCTACAGCTGTTAATCCGCCTATCTTCATAAAGAATTCTTTAAGAGGACCATTTCTAAGGTGGTTCCTTTGCACACTGTAAACCTGAGCTAGTGATTTAAAATTAATAGGCTCTAAAAAGTTGGTAAATTCACTAAGCCCAAAAGCATTTCTGAACTCCTCATTATTTATTTCAATGAGGATTTTCCCACTTCTATCCTTAACACTTATTGTGATTGGGTCATATTTGTGTGCAATTTGAGTTAGGAGATCCACATCCACGAATACTCCAAGGACCACCAATTTGTCTACGCCCAACTCCCAGATACTGTTCATTGGGGCTGGGGAGTTTCTCATACCAAATCCAACCTTAAATAATCCCAACCTAGACAACCCAATTTGAGGGTCTCTTAGCCAATTTCCCTTTTCATACAATCCTTCTCCTATTTTTAAGAGAGGAGCTCTTGGCACTAATTCCTTTACCTTTGCTGCCACATTAGTTGACATTGTAAAGTGTCCTAGGAAATCATCATAGATAGCCCTCTCCTAGTAATTAACCTTTCTTGAGAACTCTCTTTTAGGTTCCATCTTAAAAAACTATGCAAGCAATTTAATTACTAGCCCCAACTGTTGTGTAACAAATCAAAACCCCAATTTAAAACACACTGTCAAGTAATTGCCAAGCAAGAGTACAAGAGAACTTGTTTTTTGCTTAAACAAATCTGCTCTACAACTGAAGAAATTTGCTGTGCAATTGGAGAAATTTGCTCTGCAACCGCTTCTATGCAACAACTCTTCAAAATGATGGCTTCATTCAATTGATGTGAAACCATATAGGGTAGTCAGGCTCTTAACTGTGACATTGATACCGCATGCTTCGGTCGTCCCTTCAGAATTGAATTCATAGAAGAATTCAAAAATTTCACTCCAATAGGTCATAACAGGCCTGTATATTTTCTTTTCACTCTTTCTCTATTTCACAGAGCATAACATCCTAGCAATTTTGCCAAATGAAATAATGCCAGCCATCCGATCAGATGAGACTTGATCGGTCTTTACACTATTTTAACCTCTTTGCCTATGCATTGGGCCCTACCTCCTTTTTGCCATTTTGCAAGCTTTATCCCCCAAGCATTTTCCTTTCGTGAAGCTACGCCAAGCATTAGATGGAACTCTAAGCACCCGACCTTTAACTCCTATCGGGACCATCAACTTTTTCACTAACCGCACGTCATCTTGACGGCTAATGGTTTTTCGGTATTTTGTAGTGGTTAATCCACTTTCATCTTCAAGCCACGAAACAACAAGAAGCGTTGGATCAATCTTGAGATGACCATCTTTTAAGTGACACCTTTATCCAGACATTGCTTACCCCACTTATTCACCAATTAACAAATGCCACGTGGTACTCAACCATTAGCCCTGGAAAACTCTTTGGGTTTAGTTTAGAGTGAACCACATGTCTTACTTCCTTCATAACTACCAGTTACACCTTGGTAGGCTCTTAATCACCTTTTGAAACTATGTGTCAATCGACACATCACCATCGAGCTTTAGAAGAAACAACAACTGTCATTCCATGTCATGCTGGACAAAACCTCTCTTTCTCTTTCACCATTTCGCAGACCTTAAAACACTAGCATCTTGCCTTCGCAAACTCACACGAACTGTTAGATCATATCAAACTTGCTTGATTCTTGACAACCTACTTGAATCCGACAGATGTGGGTCATCTGACTCAACTTTATCCACCTAGTGTCTAGTCATTTCCGAACTGACATGTCAACTTTTTATTTGCTGAAAGAAATCAGGGGGTCCACCTCATCCTTGCCACTTGTATCTGCCAGGTCACTTCTTATCCCATAGGATGACTCATCTTCTTGGACCCACCTGTTAGTTCTTAGATCTAATTCGTTGACCACTTTAATTTTTGGCCACATGTCATTGTCTTACTTTCCATCTCAACCAGCTGGACTGCTTACTTGGAACACCATGTCATTTCGTTGTTTCATGAAAGCTATCTTTCAAGCATCGTTCTCTTATGAAACTGCGCTAGCCGTTAGATCTTGAGGACCTATGCATCTGTTATGCTTCTTATGAACCTCTTTTGCCCGGGCCAAAAAACCTTTTGCTATTTCGCAGAGTATAACATGTGAGCATTTATTAGCTGCGAAACAATAGGAGCCATCGATTTCTTTTAAACTTGATTGCCTTTTAGTCATGGGAAAGTCTTCTCCGCTGGGTCCTGCCAAACCTTTTCGCCATTTCGCGAAAGGTAATTTACTCGCTCCTTTTGGCTATGAATCAACGCCAGTTGTTAGATTCAAAGCGAGATAGAGTCTCGTTAAACTAGATCCAATGCACATAGTCGAACATGCTTTTTCCTTTCACTATTTCGCATAGCTTAACACACCTACAACTTCGCCTAACGAAATAGGGAAAGTTGTAGATTCATCTGAAAGTTGCATGACACTTACTGGGCCTGACAACATTAGAAGGAAAAAGGCATAAGGTCTAAATTTTTACAATTATTTAACGACCACCTAGGCAAATAACAAGGGGGGACACTTCACACGACCCCAAGACCCATTACCTAAGTGAATAAAGTAACGTAGGAATACAAACCTGAGGGTTTTGATCAGACATTTGAGCGATTAAAAACTAAAAACCCTTAACCCTTAAAGACCTAAAATAGATTTGAATCAATTAACAACATACCTAACTCAAAATTTCAAAAACTTAGCCAATCATGGGAAAAGAAAACCCATTTCTTAAACAATGATAACAATAGCTAAGAAAGATGATAACATAGGTGCATTCTCTCAAATTCCTAAAGGAGTAGTATATGCTGAAGATCCTAGAATATACATACACTATCATATAGAGGAATTAGGAGATGATGAAATCAAGAAAAGGTATAGCACTGTGATTTATGATGAAAATGGTAATGTCAAGCCAGAACACAAGGTAGTAGAAACCCTAGGTTTTCTGGATATTCTTAGCATTCCTGATGTTCCTAAAGATGTGATAAGAATAGTCCTAAGTAGAGTCCATGGTCAATTCTTCTAGTTAGATTCAATTCATAAAATCACAAAAGAATCCATTAAAGGAGTAGCAGGGTTACCTTCCATCGGTAGCCGACCTGACATAACTAAAAGGGTCTCAAATGACACAGTGATAGATCTAACCATTGCAACATTTGACAAAAGGTCTCTAAGGGTAAATGACATGAAGGAAATAAATGTCAGATTTATCAGTATGATCTTAGGCTACAAAGTTACACATGCAAATAGGTTGAACTCAGTATCTAGCCTATGTATTAAAAGTGCATACGACATGGTAAATGATAATGCTAGAATAGATGTGTGTGAATGGCTCAAAGATGAATTGGTAGACAATCTAAAGAAGATTAAAGGAGATAAGAAAGGAACCTATAGATTTGGAATTTTGTTTGTTTGTTTAATGTTGTATATTAATAAACAAGTACCCAGTATTGGTAGAAGAGATTTTGGCTTTGATATACCGATAGGAAAGCAACTATTGGATCTATTAAACAACATGTGAGAAAATAGAAAGAACAACATAAATGAACATCTTCAAGAATTAAAGGCTCGAATGAAAACAAGAATTAGACTGTTAATGGAAATTGTGGATAAATATCAGAAGGAAATATGTTTTCTAATCAAGAAGGATGAAATTTGGATGGAGGCAGTTGTCCCTAGAACTATCTAGGTAACTGAAATGGGCTATGAAACAGATGATAATATCATAGAAACTTATGCAAAAGCCCTCCTTGAAGCACCAAAGGAACCCACTGAGAAAGTCTTTGGAAATGCAGAAACAATTGAAACTGGAATTCAGTCAAGAAAAAGGGTTAAGAAGGTTGAAGAAATAGTAAGGAAAGGAACCCGATAGGCAAAGGAAATTAAGGAAGATGTTTTGAAACAAACTAGTATAAAAGAAAGTGAGTTGGAAGGACTTCAACTGGAAGCTCATCTTTCACTGGTTGTAACTTCCTCTGAGAGTGATATGCCACTGGTATTCAAAAGGTAGAAAGGAAAAGAAAACCCTCACCGGTACCTTCACCCACTCCTAGGAAAACAAGACAAAAGCAACAGGAAGTGAGGCCTCCAGTAAAGAAGTTAACTCCTAAGAAAAAGAAGAAGGTAAAACAAGATATTGCTCCACTGGATAAACTCTTAAGTGAAATAACCAAAGATGGAAAGTTGAAAAACATTAGCAAACTATACAAAACACTATCTGCTAATGACAAAGAAAGCATAGAGAACAATGTAATTTTACACATGGACATCTACAAGAAATTCTTGATGGAAATTGTTGATGAAATACCAAACGATTTGTATAGAAGATTAGAAGCCAGAAGGGTAGCCATTGTTGAGCTGGACAAGAAAATAAAGAATAAAAAATTACTTGCAATGCATCCAATTAACTCACTTGATGAAATAGACAAATTAATCAGTGAAGCTAACCAGACAGTATTTTAAACTGCTCACCAGCATGTAGCACTGATGGTAGGTAGAGTAAATGAAGTCTCTGAGGAAACAACAGATGCATGAGACATATTCTTTGTAGAAAAAGAGAAACATGAAGAGTTACTAAGACCCAAGACTATCAGAGTATACCAAAAGGATAGGGATAAGGGAAAAGGTAAGGTAGGTGGACCTCCAAGCCTTAAAATAAATGATAATGTGCTCCCACCTCTTACTAATACTCCATCCGCACATACTATAGACAGTCAACCAACCACCAAGAGTATGGAGACTCCACTAGAGGATACTAATCCTGAGTCTAAAATATTTTACACTGTAAATATAGACACATAGGAAGTAAATGTTGTGGTTGACAGAGAAACCACTGAGGATAAGAAGGAAGAAGTGAATACTAAGTCACTGGCTGCAGATGTTGAGGTTGAGGTTAATAACATTGTAAACATAAGCTCAGAAAAACCTACTCTAATAGAGCAACTGACAGAGGACACCACTGGTAAAACATTAGAAGAGCCAGATAAAACTATAAAACAATCAAGAGAATTGGAAGTGGACAATGCAAAGGGACAAACTAAGAAACCAACTAATGAGAGCTCTGAGAAACCCTCTGAGACATAGATGGAGAAACCGGAATAAAAACAAGTTGAGATACAAGTTCAGACAAAGACAGTGCCACCAGCTAAAAGTGAAAGGCCTAAACCTTTGCTAGTAGAAATGCAAACATAGACTAACCTACCAGAGGTCGAATCAAGCAAGGTAATTACTACAATTGGAAGCATGGATATTGTGAAAACAGTTCGACAGACATCTGGTACTTCAATAGCAGAATTCTGACCTACAAATGT
Organism: Cryptomeria japonica; assembly: GCF_030272615.1. NCBI lineage: Eukaryota > Viridiplantae > Streptophyta > Pinopsida > Cupressales > Cupressaceae > Cryptomeria > Cryptomeria japonica. The sequence goes on along the minus strand of NC_081408.1, from coordinate 631,629,934 downwards.
AAGAAAGGTCTTATTGGATTCAATAAAGAAGATCACAGAGTGAAATGCATAAGCCTATAAGGCTATAGATGATACAATACCTATTCTTAAATTGATAGCACCTAAATGCATTGTGGATAATAAGGATTCTTTAGGTCAACTAGACACATTGTCTAAGTTCATCACTAGCAATATTTTGACAGTTGATCAAATAAATGAGGACACATTTAAGGAGAAAATGATTAAAGAAAAAGAGAAATTCTTTGAGGAAATTGTGAATAAAAACAAAGAGAAAATGGACACCCTATTATCAGATCTAGGAAAAACAATTTTGGATTTTAAGAAACTGTATAGAGATACTTGTAAAATAAATATTCTGACAGAAGACCTATACAAGGAAATCAGCAAAGAATAAGATGAGATTAACAATATTGCTAACAATCTGATAAGCACATCCGATTCATTTTTGGAAATAGAAAAGAAAATTGCAGATCTAGAAGAGAAAATTGAGAAGTTAGAGAAGGACAAAGAGAAAGTTAAGGATAAGGCAAAAAGCTTAAAATGTAAACCTTGTCCAAAACTAGACTACCTCACTTCTTTGAGAAAAGAAATTTTTGAGGCTCTAGTTCCCGGACTTAAGACACCGGAAGAGAAAATGCACATACTCACCGGTACAGTTCAGAGAACACAAGAGGCATTATAGGAAAGAAAAAGATTCAACAAAGGTTTAAATTTGGTTTTGGCATATATATTCTAGATTGTAACCCACCGGTTACAAAAATCTAGGCAGGAACCACACTCCACTAACAACGAATGACAACCTTTGTCATTGATGTCAAAGGGGGACAGAGTAGTGTGATGAGAAAAAGGATCAGAATAGGACATCATCGGCTCAGGAGGAGCATACATTTTTTTGGGCACATAGTTTTGGTATGATGATTCTGGCAAACCATTGTTGGATATATTCTTTTTGGATTTTTCTCATGAGTGTTGCCACCAATGCCAAAGGGGGACATTGCTGGCAAATGCACACTCCAATGAGAAATTGTAGGTGATTTAAGGTATTGTCATTGATGGCAACCTTACAATCATGTGATATTGATAGACAGACACAGGCATCAGCACCGACAGACTCTACACCAACATACAGATCACCGACACTGAAAAGGAAGATTACCGGCATCTTGGCCGACATCAATTTTGTATAAGTATTTTGTAATTAATTGTAAAACCTTTTGTAAGCCAACATGGTAGATTGTAATATGACTCATATATGTATGAGATCATTGTAGATCATTTATGAAGTGATAGTTGTAAGGAATATAGCAAACCTAATGTGCAAATTATTAGGTTAAGGGTTTATGTATATTGTAGAGCTTAAACCGGTACTGAATCTGGCATTCCAAATGCTAATCTAAAGCAGTACAAGACATTGGATTAGTATAATCCATTTTTGTAAGTCAGTGTGACTTCTTTTGTAATTGAGCAGTGAGCTCTAGGCACTTGGCCTTCCTACATGTGCAGGCCCCTATTGTAAGCAATAATATTCTCTTATTGGCCAGTAAGTGAATATTGTGGGTCACAAATCCCACCGAAGTTTTTCCCACACCAGGTTTCCTCATTAAAATATTGTGTTATGGTGTGCTTTTCATGTTGTGGTTTTTATTCTTATTTTCTGCATTATTTTTGGTTTATCGGTACACAATTTTAATATGCTTTTCATGTTATAAGTTAAGAAAATTCTTGACCGGTAAGATACTGATTCACCCCCCCCCCCCCCCTCCCTCTTAGTATTTTTGGGAATCCTAACATCTGCATCTATATACATCCTAAAGTCAAAGTTACCTGCATATGAATACCATAATCCATAGTCAATAGTGCCTTTCAAATATTTGAATATCCTCTTGGTTTCTATCAAATGTGTTTCCTTAGAATTCTTTTGAAATCTAGCAACTAGACCAACTACATAAGCTATATCTAGAATGTTGTGAACAACATAGTGCAATTTCCTAATCATTGACATGTATTGCTTTTCATCAACAGATGTGGCTTCATCTTCCTTAAACAATTTACATCTTGTAACCATTGGTTATCCAACTGGTTTACAGTCACTCATACCAAATGTCTTTAATACCTCTTTCACATATTCAGAATTGTAAAGCAGAAAAATCAAACCCTAGTTGTTCTCCCCTTCCCAACTCCAAGGAGAGAGAAGGGAGAGTCACTAGGGTTGATGGTTTTCACTTAGAGGAGACTTTACATTCAAAAGAGGGGTTGAAACCCACAAGATCCAATCCCACACAATGCAAGATTGGATTCTAAATGAGTTTCAAGGGTTGTGACATCAAGGATACCCTCTTTTGTAAAGAATGTAGATAGAAAGATTGAACTAGGAATGTATGTAAAGTAGGAAAGATTCGCTTATAAACAGAGATAGGGATACGGGATGAAGCTAAAGACCTGGAATTAGTAGTAAAACGTCGAGACGGTGCTGTTCTGCAAATTTGAGCGAAAGTTGACGGGATGATGGCACTCGGCATGCACACGATCCTCCAAAAAATCCGTGAAATGAAGGGGTATCTGTTCGTCTCTGCACAAGGATTCCAGATCTTCAATTATAACCGCATACCTGTAACCTACACACATAAAAGAGAGGATGATTGGGGGGTTAGGGATGAGGGGTTTGCCTTTAGGTCAAACCCCAGTTTTGGAATTAACCAAGAAATGAGAATGTTGTAAATGTAAATGTTTGTAATGTAAACAAGTACTTATACCTTGTTGTAAGAATGTTTGTATTCTTACATGCGAAGGTGTAATGTATGTAGTATGTTGTATGTTGTATGTGATCTCCTCTTCAATGGTTGAATCCTTGTCTTGAATGCAACACCTAGCCTTGAATGGAGACTTAGAATGCTCAATTGCTTGAAGGAATGTTTGAATGCTTGAATGTTTGAACATTTGAATATCGCTTTCGCCTCTTGTTCGCATATGTTTTTCCTCTTTCTTACCTCCTCAAATGGGAGGGGAAATGTAGTTTATATACTTGTCAATTAGGGCTGATAGACTGACTTTCCCGACCTTAGGCTGACTAGGAAACATTATTTCCTGAATTGCAAACTTAAAGACTCGATGCCCAAAAGAGGCCGGGCCCAAAATAGGGCCAAGGACCAGGGCGCTGGGCGCCATGGTCCTGGGGGACCAGGGTGCTGGGCTCCCTAGTCCTGAAGGACCAGGGCATTGGGCACCATGGTCCCACCTCCCGGGACAGCAGGGTGCAAGGAGGGATCAGGCCAGGGTGCAGAAAAATGCAATTTTTGGTGTTATAAACAGGTTTCGGGGTCTCCATTCAGGTTCAACGTTGCGCCGCCATCGTGAAGACCCAAATGCAGTCAAAATTGCAAGTGTCACAATTTTAGGATGCTACATTTAGCCCCCACTTTAGTGGGAGTATAAGCGTATGCTCATACTTCCGGTAAAGTACAAGGAAACAACATTGAAAAACTTTGACCAAGTCAAGGAGGCAAGATACACCAAGCCCCCTGTGGACTAAGGATCTTATGACTTCGATTGACAAAGTAAAAGGGAAGATCACGAGGGAGAACCATGACTGTCAGTAGTAAGGTTCCCTCACTATGAGTCATGCAAGAAAGACATCAAAAATTTTCAAGGCAAAGCTAAATTTGTCAAGAAATTTTCAACTATCTTGAAAAGATATGAACGGGATGTATGCCCCCCTACATTAAAGCGATCGCACATGCCTCATTGGGGGTGATTGCTTTAAGGTAGTGATACATATAAGAAATGAGAAAGGAGCACGTTATCACAAGGATTTAGCCCCCAAGTGTGAGATAAGCCTAAGGATAATAGACACAAAACAAAAAGCACAAGGTGACTTTGCTTTCCTCAGGGTCAGTATGCTGTATGATAATTCATGTATATCATATGTATGTATGCATAATTGTTCTTCATTCCCCAATCAAGGAAGGTCACCTAGAAGAAGGGAACACATGTGTCTTTTGAGTCAACATGAGAGAGACCAAAAGAGATCTCAATGTTTTGCATCGTCCTCAAGTAGACAACACTAAGGACAACAAATAGAAGAATGAGAATAACACATAGAAGAAGTAACAAAAGAGATCAAGAGAGGAGGAGAGAGTCTGCTATGCTAATGAAACTAGTCTAGCACGTCACCTACCCCCCGATCTTGCTGATCAATATTTCAGGAAGGCAGGAAACACGCTAGAGGAGGAACATCCAACACAGCAGATGGAGCTATCACAAGATCCAAACAAGGGCTATGTTCATGTTCCGAGCCACGTTGTTCTTGTATAGGAGCTAGGATAAGTGCTTTAGAAAATTCATTAGATAAATGGTTATCAACATCAACATATTCATATTCACTATCAGAATGAAGAGGAGTAACATTTTCTTCATGAATAACATTTTCATCTATATCATCATCAAGATTTATAAAAATAGGATCTTTAACTCGCATAGGATCAAGACCATCATGCATCTTATGTTTAGGAGATTTTGACTCAATCTTTGGCTGAGGAGAAAATGGAATAATACTAGCTGAAGGTGTTTTTGGGGATTGCAAAGTTTGAGAAGCAGTTGCCTGAGCTCTAAGACGACGCTTTCGTCAGTGTTCACGTGCAGAATGATTTTGTCTAGTCTTAGTAGGAAGTTGAGAAGATTGAGGTGGAGGAATGTTCTCATCCTTTTCACTTAGGTGTTTAGGTTGTGGTCTCTTAGGTTGAACAATAGGAGAAGAGGAAGGTCTCTTCTCTCCATAAGAGGAAGGAGGAGGAACTGCTCCATATAAGGGAGGAATATTTGGTTTAGGAAGGAGACCAAGTCCATCATGACAAGGAGGGATAGGTCTACTTTTAGGAAGTTTATTAGATATAGGCATAGTCACATTCATAGGAATGGGTTGGGAATCTTCTTGAGGAAAGAAATTAGTTTTATCTTTTAAGGGAAGAACTTCCTTCTCAAGAACGATAGGAATGTCAAGTTTGGGTTTTCTAGGTTCACTTAGAAATAGGATCATATCTTTCTTCCACTTTTGATAAGATTTGGAAAGATGATCACTTTGCGGAGGAAGAGATTGGAATTGTTTAGGCCAAAAGTAATCAATAGGAATGCTAGAAGTTCTTTCAACTTGTTTAAAGAGACTATGATTGACAGTAACAACTTCACCATTATGGAGAAATTTCAAACACTTGTGAATAGGTGAAGCAATAGCTTTCATGGAAGATAGCCAAGGATAGCCTAGCTTCACACGAAATTGTTCGGATGATGGAATAATAGCAAAGTCCACATCAAGGGATTTGTTATGGACCTCAATAGGTAATGTAATAGAACCAATTGCAGGAGAAGAAAATGCATCAAATAATTTCACAACCACATTTGTTTCATCATAGATCACTTGATTCAATTGCAAAGTAAAAAGAAATTCTTCAGTAATGACATTAACCATACAAGAAGGATCAATAAGCACTCCACGACAAGGTGTATTCTTGACTTTTGCAACTATATATAAAGGACCATCAGGTGCCCTGATAGTTTCACTAGAATCAAAGGTGATGGAAGGTTCTTTAGGGATTTTCTGTTGCTCTACAAAGTTAATCACATTCGGAGTCATGGACACAAGATCATCAGGTGAGACAGAGGAATCAGTAGTATCGATCGCATTAGAGGTATGAGAAGGTAATGGATCAGTAAAAATCTGAAGATTTTGGTTAGGAGGAGCTACAGATGTGTTGCCTTTATCATTCATGCCAGAAATAGAAATAGTATTATTATCAATCAAATCCTGAATTTTACCCTTTAAAGCAAAACATTTTTCAGTATCATGCCCAGGATGACGATGAAATTGAAAAAAAGATTTGTTATCAAAATAGGGTGAATTAATCTTTGCAGGATCTATTTGCTTTATAGGAGGAAGAGTAAGCACATTTTGTTCCAATAACTTATTCATAATACTATGCAATGATTCATTCAAAGGAGTAAACTTTCTTTCTTTCTTGAAAAACTTAGAAATAGGAGGCACACCTGATGCTACATTCAGATTGTTGTTGATGATGTTTTCATTGAATTTAATGGACTCTCTGTTCGGTTTAAACTTCCCAAATGGTTGTTGACTACTATCACCCTTATCACTCGGAGCCATAGGATTTGCTTGTTCCATTTGACTCACAGTCAGTTGATAATTGTGAAGAGTTGCGCACAACTATTGGAAAGAAGTAAACTCAGAAAATAGAAGTTTTTCTCTAATATCTTTTTGTAAATTAGAAATAAAGATTCTTTGAATATCATTGTCAGGTACTAGAAAAGAAATTTGAGCATACAAATGCTTATATCTACCAATGAAATCAATCACTTTTTCTTTAACACCTTGTTTACAATGCATTAAATCAATCAAAGTAACTTTAGGACATATTGTTTTGAAATTGTTGAATAAAAGCATTTGCAAGTTGTTCGAAAGAAGTAATAGAATAAGAAGGCAATGAGCAATACCATTGTAGGGCTTTATCTCTTAATGTTCTAGTAAACAGTTTTGCAAGCAACCTTTGGTCATAAGCAAAATCAGTACATATTGTTTGAAAGGTCTTAACATGTGTTAGAGGATCACCCTTACCATTATAAAGCTCCAAATGTGGGATTTCGACATGTTTAGGGGGGATAGCTCGAACAATGTCAAGAGAAAGTGGGCTCGCAACATCAAATGTGGGCACACTAAACTTAGATTGTTCCATAGAGGCAATTTGTTGCTGCAAAGAAGAGACAGTTTGTGCAAGATTGTTAATGGTCGCTTCAGTCGAAGAGTTTATATTAGATGTGTTAGATTGTGATAGAGGTATTATGTTATTGAAAGAAGGTAGAGAGTAAGGTGGTGGGACACTATGATAGTTAGTCATAGGAGATGATTGGAAAGGAGGAATACTACAAGGAGGAATGGAATGGTTAAATGAATTGCCCCCTTGTGTCATGTTCATTTGTGGAGATATAATAGGAACACTCATTGAAGGAATGAATGAAGAAGTTGGATTGAATGAAGGAAGAGGGTTGATTGAAGAAGAAGGATTGCCCCCATGACTAGTGATCATAGGAGGAATGTCTTGTATTGAAGTAGTCATTACGTTTGATGTAAAAGTAGGTATACTAGCAATAGGAGTTGTCAAAGGAATAGAATGATTAACTTGAGTAGGAGGTTGTGTATAGCCTAAGGTTTCGACACAACTTTTCATCAGCATCACATTCAAATCCACAATGTGTGTAATACCACCCAAAATATCAATTCCATTCTTATCATTTTGAACCATACGTTTTAGACCCTCAATTAAGGGAAGAGCTTGACTATCGGGGTATTCTTGAGACATCCATTGTCGAAAATCATCAAATTGGTTATCCAATTTTGAAAGTTGTTCTACAGAAACCTCATGGAGAGCTTCTTCATCATTAAGAGGATTAGAGGAATTACCCATGTCCTCGTTAAAAAGGCCATTCAAATTAGGTTCCATCTCCTCAGTAATTAAACCTTGGAAAGACTTAATTCTAAGGCTTCGTCTAACGGGAATAGTGTAAGTAGGGCTTATTGTTGTAAAACTCATGCACAAAAGAGAGAGAGAAGATTTTTAATTTAGAGGTAGCAAATTTCAATAAAATCAGTCAATCTCCTAGATTTAAGCTGTTAAATATAATCAGGACAATCTCCCAAAATTTCAAAAAAAATGTTAGGGACCGTGGCGAACAGAGTGCACATGGTCCTCGCAACTTTTTTCAAAAATTTCAAGGATGAAAGTTATGATGATTTTAAGGCTAATTTGAAAAAATTGAGTGATTTTAAGATCTGTAGATAGGCCAAATTAAAGTTGCAATCTCAAAATTGAACCCTACCAAGATTGTTGAAAAATGCAAAATTTGAATTTTGAAAAAGAGAGGGAAACTGAAATTTTGAATTGTATAATTTTAGAGGGAATACTAAAAGCAATGCAAATTTTGAAATTTAAAAGTTGACTCGATTTCATGCAAAATTCGAATTTTGAAAATGGAAATCAAGGTTGTTGCAATTAAACACTTAATTTCAAAAGTCACAAACTACAAAAATTTGAATAAAACACTGAAATTTCGAATGAATGCCAACACACTTTTCAGATTTAGGACTGTAAGAAACACAATTTTAACACAAATTTCAATTTCAACAATTTTTGAATGATTATAAGCCTTAATCCAAGCAATCACTAGACCAACTTTGACTTTAATTTTGAAAGTGTTAGAATTGATAAGATCAGCCAAAATTCTGGATTTTAGTAGAAAAATACAGTAAGATCTAGCTCCCGAAATTTTGGAAAAAATGTCAGGGACGAGGGCGCTTGGGGTGCACACGGTCCTCGCAACTTTTTTCCAAATTTTCAGGGATGAAAGATATTGTGATTTTATTGCGGAATCCAAAGTTACAGCCAATTTGGAGGTGTTTTGATTAGTGAAATTATCAGTCAAAGGTTGAATCAAGAAGGTTTTAAAAATTAGGGTTTTGACATTTAACCACCTAATTTTCAGAATTAAAGCACAAATATGAATTGACAATTTGCCATAGAAGGGTAGATCTGAAACAAGCATTAACAACTAAATGTTTCACAAGCTTAATTACTAAAAAGAAAATTTTAGGGATTTTATGCAATCAACCTCTAAAATTTGCAAAAGATCCAACATGGAAATATAATTAGGAAAGCAAAATTTTCAGATCTAACCATTAATAATCAGAATGAGGATGTTCACGTCGGGTTCACCAAAATGTAAAGCGGAAAAATCGAACCCTAGTTGTTCTCCCCTTCCCAACTCCAAGGAGAGAGAAGGGAGAGTCACTAGGGTTGATGGTTTTCACTTAGGGGAGACTTTACATTCAAAAGAGGGGTTGAAACCCATAAGATCCAATCCCACACAATGCAAGATTGGATTCTTTTTGAGTTTCAAGGGTTGTGACATCAGGGATACCCTCTTTTGTAAAGAATGTAGATAGAAAGATTGAACTAGGAATGCATGTAAAGTAGGAAAGATTCGCTTATAAATAGAGATAGGGATACGGGATGAAGCTGCGGACCTGGAATTAGCATTAAAATGTTGAGATGGTGCTATTCTACAAATTTGAGCGAAAGTTGACGAGACGATGGCGCCCGACGTGCACACGGTCCTCCGAAAAATCCGCGAAACGAAGGGGGATCTGTTCGTCTCTGCACAAGGATTCCAGATCTTCAATTACAGCCGCGTACCTGCAACCTACACACAAAAAAGAGAGGACGATTGGGGGGTTAGGGATGAGGGGTTTGTCTTTAGGTCAAACCCCGGTTTTGGAACTAACCAAGAAATGAGAATGCTGTAAATGTAAATGTTTGTAATGTAAACAAGTACTGATACCTTGTTGTAAGAATGTTTGTATTCTTACATGTGAAGGTTTAATGTATGTAGTATGTTGTATGTGATCTCCTCTTCAATGGTTGAATCCTTGTCTTGAATGCAACACCTAGCCTTGAATGGAGACTTACAATGCTCAATTGCTTGAAGGAATGTTTGAATGCTTGAATGTTTGAATGTTTGAATATCACTTTCGCCTCTTGTTCACATATGTTTTTCCTCTTTCTTACCTCCTCAAATGGGAGGGGAAATGTAGTTTATATACTTGTCAATTAGGGCTGATAGACTGATTTTCCCGACCTTAGGCCGACCAGGAAACATTATTTCCCGAATTGCAAACTTAAAGACCCGATGCCCAAAAGAGGCCGGGCCCAAAATAGGGCCAGGGACCAAGGCACTGGGTGCCCTATTCCTAAAGGACCAGGGCACTGGGTGCCATGGTCCCACCTCCCGGGACAGCAGGGTGCAAGGAGGGATCAGGCCAGGGTGTAGAAAAATGCAGTTTTTGGTGTTATAAACAAGTTTCGGGGTCTCCATTCAGGTTCAACGTTGCGTTGCCATCGTGAAGACCCAAATGCAGTCAAAATTGCAAGTGTCACAATTTTAGGACGCTACAAGAATGTGTGATGAAAATACCACTCTTATTTTTCTGAATTTCCAAACCTATGAAATTTTTTATGTCTCCCACTAGAGACATTTCAAACTCACTTTTAATTTAATTTGCAAAGTCATTGCTCATGTCATCATTTGCTCCAAATATGATATCATCTATAAACACTTCACTAACCAGTATCTTATCTCCTTTACATTTGAGATATATGTTGCTATCTTCACTGGTTCTCTGAAAACCTATCTTCATCAGGTGTGAATGAAGCCTTTCATACCACGATCTAGGTGCTTGCTTTAATCCATATAATGCCTTGTGAAACTTACATACCATATATTTTTCATCAGTCAAAGCATAACCATCTGGCTACTCAATGTATACTTCTTCTTCCAGTATTCCATTCAAAAATGTTGACTTCACATCCATCTAATATAATTTGGATCCCTTATGTGATGCAAATGCCAGTAAAGTCCTGACACCTTCTAGTCTAGCAACTGGTACAAAATTATTACCATAATCTTCTCCTTCTTCCTGTGCATAACCTTTGCAAACCAATCTAGCTTTGTTTCAGACTACTATACCATCTTCATTCAGCTTGTTCCTAAATACCCACTTAGTACCTATCACATTTTTATTCACCAGTCTAGGTACTAGGGTCCATGTATTATTCTTCTCAATTTTATCAAGCTCCTCCTCCATAGCTTTGATTGAATGATCATATCCAAATGCTTCCTTAGTAGTTCTAGGCTCAATAGTGGAGATCATGCAAGAATTCTCTCTAATTCTTCTTCTGGTTAACACTCCAGCATCCTTATCTCCAATAATCTAGTCAGGATTATGATTGAGTCTCGCATACCTCAAAATAACATGATCATTATCTTCAGGCTCTTCTACTTCATTATCATCATCTGCTTCTGAATCTACCTATTTTGGTTGAACTGGTACAACAACATTCTCTTTACTATTTTTAGCTTTCATAGGTTTTGGTTCCAAAAATAAAATGCAATGATCTTCATCCTTTTTCTCCATACTGGTTTCCCCTGGGATTTCAGGATATTCATCCACTCAAACATCAACACTCTCAATGATTCTTTGTGTTTGGTTGTTGTAACATTTGTAGGCCTTACTCTTGGTGGAGTAACCAAGAAATATACCTTCATCACTTTTAGCCTCAAGCTTACTAACATAATCACCTCTCTTAATAAAACATATGTTGCCAAATATCTTTAAATAACTAACATTACGTAATCTACCATACCAGTATTCATAAGGAGTCTTAACCTTACCTCTTTTTACCAAAATCCGGTTCATAGTGTAGATACTTGTGCTAAGAGCTTCTCTCTAGAAAGATTTTTGCTACACCTCCTTGTATCAACATTGTTCTAGCTCCTTCAACAACTGACTAGTTGTTCCTCTCTACAATACCATTCTGCTATGGTGTCCTTGATGCAGAAAGTTGTCATTTGATACCATTTTCCTCACAATATCTAGTGAATTCCTCAGAAGTAAATTCACCTTCATGATTAGTCCTTAGACACTTTATCTTCTTAACACTCTCCTTTTTAGCTAAGGCCCTCAATGCCTTGAACTTACTAAATGCTTCTTTTTTATCCTTCAAGAATGTGACCCACATCATTATTGAGCAATCGTTAGTGAAGATCATAAAATATCTATCACCTTGAATAATTTTGGTCTTTATTGGTCCACAAAGGTCTGTATGAAGCAAATCTAATAGATGTTCCACTGAAAAAGTTTTGCTCTTAAAAGTTGAGTATGTCATCTTGCCCAACTGACATTCCTTACATAGAGCATTAGCTGGTTTGTCCAACTAAGGCAAACCTCTCACTATCTTGGACTTACTCATCTTAACAATATTATCAAAATTTATATGACAAAATATCTTATGCCAAAGCCAAGTATCATCTACTTTATCAATTACACAATTGTTGACTTAAATATTCAGGTGAAACAGGTTACCTTTAGTCTTCTTGCTGGTTGCAATCAGTTCACCTTTGCTCCCATAAATTTTGCACATACCATCCTTAAACTCCAATGGATATCCTTTATCATTGAGTTGAGCAACACTCAAAAGATTGTGCTTTAATCCTTCAACCCAGTAGACATCATATGCACTGCTCTTTCCATTAAGAGAAATAGTTCCCTTACCTTTAACCATGCAAGGTGAGTCATTACCAAATCTCACAACTCCGCCATCAAATTCCTTCAAAGAAAGAAATTTTCTCCGGTCACCGGTCATGTGATGTGAACAACCACTATCAATGATCCAATCATCAAAACTATCCATGCAATAAACTAAAGATTTCTAATTAGACGTTTCCTCTTTAATGGATACAAACAAAATGTTTTCATTAGCATCACCCTCGGATTCCTCGTTAGTGATACCACCATCAACTGCAATAAGACAATCTCTTTTGCCTTTTCCCTTGTACTTTTTGAACTTATCTCACTTATGCTCATTATCACCATTAGGATAGTTAGTTGCAATGTGTCCAATCTTGTTGCATGCAAAAAATTTCAAAGGTAATTTACCTCTGTATTTACCGGTACCTTTGGGCAACCACTTGGCCAACAATGCTTCAAGCTCAACCAAATTGTCTTCATCATCAGCTTCTCTACTGGATCTAGATTTATAACTATGACTGACATCTCTACTTTTCCTCATAGATGGGTTAGAAACTAAAGCTCTAAATCCAGACTCAAATTTCTGAACACTACCATCATAACCATTTAATTCAAAAACAGTAAGCTTACCAATGATGGAGTCAAGGGTTACCTTAGTTTTTTCAATTGACTTTAACTCTTGAATGGCTGCAACTCGGATAATGCAGACTAGTAGCAGGGTTCTTAACACCTTACTAAGCAGTGTAACATCTTCCACTTTACCACCAACACTCTTGATCTAACTAACTCTCTCTTTTATCCTTTGACCATACTATTGGATATTCTCACCTTCACCCATCCGCATGTCACCAAATTTCCTCTTAGTCTCTCTTCCTTGGTAATCTTCACATGTTCATCACCACTATAAATATCTTTAAGTTTCTTCCATATCTCATATGCAGTCTCCAGACCATGAACATCTACATACTCTACATTAGACAAATAACTGATAATAGCCTCTAGTGCTTGATTATTTTCTTGTTGCTCTTTCTTCTGATCATCAGTCATAATCCCAACTAGGTGCAACATATTGAGTACCAACATGTTCCTAGTATTGACTTCCAAGACTTAATATAAATTTTCATTCTACCACTCCATATTTTGTAGTTCTCTCTATTAAACTTCGGCCCTTCCTTCTTCATCATGTTCTATAAGATATTTACCTCAATCTGTTAGGCTTAGACCTTAGAGGACCTGAGAAGCCCTGATACCAATTGATGGTATGATGGAAGAATAAGATCTGGTCAACTACTGAGAGGGGGGGGGGGGGGGGTGAATCAGTAGATAAAAAACTGATAATAACTTTCACCAATCTCAGAATCAACCTCTTAAAGTAAACTTAGAACTGGCAAGTTAAACCATTGAACTATAAATGCAATATCATTGTCAATTTTAGTTGGTTGACTATTATAGCAGATTAATAGTATACAACTTGAAACTCACAAATTTCCAAATACTTTACTAACATAAGTAAAACTTCATCCCATATTGCTGCTAGTTAACATAACATATCAAAGTGGATTAAGCAGTTAAACAATTTAACCATAGTAAACATAACCACAAAAACATTCACCACTTGACACAATATTTTTGATGTGTAAACCCAAATGGGAAAAACCATGGTGATATGAGACTCACAATTTAACTATCTAAACTCTTCTAAAGTTCACCCTATTAGGAGCCAAGCCTGTTAAAGATTTTACAAAAAGTCCTGTTAAGAAAAAATCTTGTTAGGGACCACCCAGTTAATGAATTGACTATAATGCCCTATTAAAAGCAATACCCTATGAGGAGTAACCTTGGTAGAGGATTTGAAATCCAATCTAATGGACCACCTAGTCAGAGGATTTGAATAACACTAAGCTTGTTAGAGCTTACCCTGTTAGGGGATTTTACTGCTGAAATTGTTAGAAAAAAAATAGGAGTTTGCTGATCTATTTGAATAACACTACATGTGCTTGTTCAGATTCTTTTCATGCTCCCATCCGCCTTTACAAAAACTACAGATACATCATCTGGCTCAGTAACCACACACTCAACTAGAAATTTGCCAACTCTAAAACAAAATAACTCATCGACCTTATAAACAAATCACTAGGTCGGTAACACAACAGAAACCTAATTCTCTCATAGAGATTACAAACAAGTCGGTTCAAGTATGACTGCTAGATTACATAATAATCTCTACACATCATTCAAGATAGCCTCGGCCGCTCCTTGATCACCACTTCATCGAACTCAATAACTCATCACACAGTTTGCATTACATGCAATATACTTTATCATTCCCAAAATAAAAACCGTTATCTCAACATGCCAAAAGACACTTTGAAACTCTTCTCATACAACATGCATACATGTCATAATAATTACCACTCACCATCAGATTATAAACCAATATAACAAACTTCATCAAACTTAATTGGTTAGGGTTTATCAAATCAACAAGGTTGGTTTACCGGTTCAACTCTCCATTACTTCGAAATACCGGTTCACTCCACAAACTCACCTACTGGTTATAGTTCTCTTCACTAGCTCTTCCTACCGGTTACAAAACAATATTATAATAACATCATTACCAGTTACAATTGACATCAATGATAACATAACATTTCATTAATGCAAACTTCATGCAAATGCCAACATCATTATGATGCCTTTAATAATACCTACACACTACAACAAAATAATAAGATGTACCTAATACAATGTACTTAGAGCACTGAAAATCTAGTATTTAGTTGTAGACAAGACATAAAAGCTATCAATCAGGCACAAGAGATTGCATTTATTTTTATCAGGCCATAATCTGAAAATTTTGAAGACAAAATAATTATGTCTATGCCATATTCTACACTAGAGAAATTGTTGCAAGAATATTCACATGTATTTCAAGAGCCTAAAACATTTCACACGGAATGAGCAATCAATCACTCTATTGATCTTGTCCCTATTATGTCTCTTCCTAATGCCCTAATGTATCGACAATCAATTCTTCAAAGTGATGAGATAAAAAGAAAAATACATGATTTATTGTCTAAAGGTTTCATTAAACCAAGTACATCACCATCTGCTTCACCAATTTTATTGTTCCTTAAGAAATATGGAACTTGGCATCGTTGTATTGATTTACGGGCATTAAATAAGATCACCATAAAAAAATGATATCCACTTCCATGCATTTATGACCTTTTGGATCAACTTCAAGGTGAAATTATTCTCTAAGATTGATTAAAAAAGTGGGTATCACCAAGTTTAAGTTCATGTAGAGGACACATGGAAGATGACTTTCAAAACCAAAATGGGACTTTTTGAGTGGCTTGTCATGCCATTCAATCTCACCAATGCTCTTGCCACTTTCATGTGATTGATGCATGAGGTGTTTCGTGATTGTTTGGACAAATTTGTTATCATCTATTTAAATTATATTCTCATATTTTCTAAAACTATGAAAGCACATCTTTCGCATTTGGAACATGTTCTCTAGACTCTTCAGTAGAAAAATTTGTATGTCAACTTTTCCAAGTGTTCTTTTGGTCAAACATCCATCTCCTATGTTGAGTATATCATTGATGCACATGGTGTTCAAGTGGATCCTATGAAAGTGGAAGTTCTTCTCAAGTGGCCTAGTCCTTCAAATATCATTGATTTGAGGAGTTTTCTTGGTCTTGCCAACGTCTACCACAAGTTTATTCTACATCACTCGAACATTGCCACACCTTTGCAGCAATTGACAATGACAAGTGTTGCATTCAAGTGGATAGAAATTTTCTCTCATTCTTTCAACACATTTAAAGAAAATTATGTTCAACTCCTATTCTTGTACTATGAGATCCCTAACAACCTTTTTGAGATTGAGATAGATGCTTCACAGTATGCACTTTGAGCTATTTTGAAACAAAACCATCATCATGTGGCCTATCATTCATACATTATTTATTTTTGCTAAAAGAAATTACTCCACATATGATAAGGAAGTATATGCATTGGTCCAAGCCATCAAAAACTAGAGTCATTATCTTTTGGGAAAAGAAACTATTGTTCACACTGATCACTGGCCTTTACAATTTCTTCAATCTAAGAATAAAAATGATTAAGCCAAGCATATGAAGTGGGCTTCATATTTATAATAGTTTCACTTGGTCATCAAGTATAAGAAGGGGAGCACCAACAATGTTACAGATTGTATGAGTCAACCTCCTATAACACATGCTTTAACTATAGTGACCACTTCTCATTTGGCATTTCAAAAATGGTCTTCTCAGTATTCTCAAGATGCTAATTTTGGCATGAAATACACGAGTATTAAGAATCCTCCAGCTTCCAATTTAACATGTTTTCAAGATTTCCATATCAAGGAAGGGTTACTCTACAAGTTGGATAAACTTTGTGTTCCTCGAGATCATCAAGATTCACTTTTTAGGGAGGCACTTTCTACTCTTTATGGTGGTAATTTTGGAAAATAATAAGAACTTCATCATTTACAATGATTCTTATATTAGCCTTATATGCAGCAAGATGTTCTACATATCCTCAAGCGATGTGCAGTCTATTGCCGCTCCAAACCAACCAACAGAAAGATGGTCTTGAGTATTCCTTTGCCTATTCCTTCTCATCCCTGGGAAAACATTAATATGGATTTGGTCAGTGGCTTTCCATTAACTTCTCATCATCATAATCATGTTTTTATGGTTGTTTATTGATTCAACAAGATGGCTAAGTTCATTGCATACTGCAAGACAAGTTCTACACATGACTTGGCCCAACTCTTTTTTGACTCTGTTTGGAGATCTTTTGGTTTACCAACTAGTATTCTTTATGATCGTGATACACGTTTTGTGGGCCAACTGGAAATCTTTGTGGAATATTTTGGGAGTTTCCCTTAACTTCTTGACTAGTTTTCATCCTCATTCAAACGGTCAGATTGAAGTTGTGAACTGAACTCATATACAAAGTTTAAGGATTTATCACCATAGCTCTCCTACTAAGTAGGTTTTGAGCCTAACCCACATAGAGAATGCATAAAACCAAGCAATTCACTCATCTACAAGTCACTCACCATTTGAGGTTTTTCTTGGTTTTTAAGCCTTTGGTTCTATATGATTTGACCTTATCCTTGCCATCTCTAGCCATTATGCATATTCAAAAAGAGCAAGATAAGGCCCAAGCCTTCATTCAAAATTTTCACCAAATTAGTTAAAATTCTTTAAAAGACTCAAGAAAAACAAAAATAACTTATGGACCATCATTGTGTCCCTCATAATTTTCACATTGGGGATAAAGTGTGGCTATACATGGACAAATATCATTTCCAAGAGAAAGAACATAGCAAGATCAAGACACTCTGTTATGGGCCTTACACTATTCTTCAGAAGGTTTTCGAGAATGCTTTCCGCCTTGATCTTCTAGCTCAGTTGGTCATCCATGATGTTGTTAATATTGATAATCTCAAGCATTACCATGAGTCAACACTAGAAACTGAGCCTCCTATCAGCCATCCTGTAGATGTTGTTCCCAATTTTCAGCTTTTTCTTGATTCTAATAGTGTTTTTTATACAAAGGCTTGTTAGACATGACATAGTTCCACCCCCTTCCTACCTTGTTTCCAAGCAAGGTCAGCTTCCGCGTTAGGCTTGTTGGATCTCTCATCATTAGCTATCTCAGGATTTTCCTTCTCTTTTTTGAGCATTGGAGTCCAATGCCAATATAGTTGGGAGGAATGCTGAGGATTCAAAGGGTACGCATATGATATATATAAGTTATCAGCATAGTATTATTTTTATTAGTTTTATCCTATGTAAATGTCAAAAATAAAAGTAAAAAGTAAAAAGTAATATGTTAGTTCCTAGTTATCAAGAGGTTAACATAAATTGGTATTTTGTTATTTTATTTGTTGATTGGTTTTTGTTTTGTTATTCATGTGAGATTTGGAAGATATTCCAACTTACCCAAACATGGAATATTATAAGCCTATATAGTTGTATTTTCTTCTCATCTAGGAGATATTGGAATGCAAGTTTTATAGTGTATTATTTTGTAGAGGTTATTATCAATTTGTTTTGTAGAGATCTTTGGTATTTTGTCTACAAATTTCATCTCTAATTGATCCTTATCGTGTCTCTTTCCATATCATTTATAGAGCATACCATTATCAATTATTTGTATAATATTTCATATAATATTAATATTATTGTGAATGATTCATTACATTTTACATATATTTATATCTTTACTTTTTCTAGGTGAGACCTATTCAAACTAATTAATCCTCCAAATTTGGAATTTTTCCCTATATATCTCTTTTTGTTCTAATGAGACACATGGTCACTTTATTTGTATCACCCAACTCTCATGTACTTGGCACATTTATCATATTTATCCTTTCATAAGAAATATTAGTAACACATGTCCTATGAACATGCAAGGTGGTTAGAGTTCACAACTACCTTTTTATGTCAACTCTTATCTACATAATCAAGAAATTAATATATAATTGCAATCTTTTTCAATTTTTGAAGGCTACACATTTAATATGAATTTTATATCATTATATTTTTAGCTTGTTGTACATCTCTTGTATAAGTCATACAATTATTTTTCAATATCTAATGGGTTCCAATGGTAAAAAAAATAACTCCAACAAATAGTAGAAAAATATCATATTTTTATAACTAAGGTTCATTTTTATCCTTGAATAATTTCCAATGCTAAAAAAATTGGCAAAAGTTAAATTTTTAATAGAGGATATATAGTCTATTTATTTTAATTTATGCTACTTATTAAAGCCCAAAGTAAAATAATCTAGAACAATTAAAAATTTGGCACACTAAAATGTATTAATCCACTAAAACAAAATATATGAGCATTAAATACAAGTTTAATTCTCCCTTAGAACTAGTTCTTAGACATAAAATAATAAAACATAACATTAAAATTATCTTCTATGAATATGAGTATTAGCCATTCACAAGGTTTCCAAAGAAATTAGATTGTGCATCTACAGTTGCATCTATAAAAATATCATCCAAAGAGATGATCACATAATTAATTAAGATAACATAATTTATTGAACAATTAGAGAGTTTTTCCCTCTTCATAAGACTCAAATGATACTCCTCATCTACTAGCACTATGAATCAACAATAATCAACTATTAGACAATTGACATTTGTTGGTGAAGAACACTACAATAACATCTACAAACACTATCATTAATATGCTTGTATTAGGCTTCAACAATTATGGTTGATCTTCTCAATATCAATTATCACAATTAGACTCAAATTCACAATCTTTGCCAACTTTTATTGCCCTCTACTATTTTAAAGTCATTCTTTTTGAGCTATATAAGGACTTAAGTAGTTGGATACTTCAAAATGAAACCCCTTAGAACTACATTATTTCATTTACATAAATATCATCTTCAAAGCCATTCCTAACATATATTGAAGGTCTAAATTCATGAAAGATGAAAGCATGTCATTTAGAATAGAATCTCACCATTTAGATGACATTACAACACAATTTTATTCTAATATAAAATTCTAAAGATAATCATTTTCAAATTTTGTATTTCAACTTACAACATATCCCATTTTACCCATTTTAAAGATATACTTAAAAACTATGATTTAAAAGATATCAAATTTATATAATATTAGAGTGATCTAAATCCCCTCACTTACTTTAAAACTTACACTATATTTTTCTAATTTCCCAAGGGCAAGATACTACTATATTCATCTAGTTCTATTTTTCAATAAGATGGGCCAATTTTTGCAAAGAATTAATAGTTTTGAACAAAAGTTCTATAGTTTATATTTTATTTTTATTTAATATGATAACTAAAATGCTATTTTCCTTTCTTCCTATTGGTTTATATTGAAAATAGTAGGTATAAAATTCAAATTTTCTATAAAAAAGAGTTGCATGTTTTAAAACATTCAATTCATTAAATAATGTCAAAATATTAATAGAATAATAGAATATTAAATCCAAACTTAGTATCAAAACTAGGTACACTTTTTTTTAATGAATAGGTATCCATATCTATTAATTAAATAAAGATTTACACTACTCAAAAAAAAGGGTAGGGGGATATAGGATCACCCTTCAATGTTCAGATGAGAAGAGCCCAAAAAAGACCAAAAACATGGGCAATGCTCGAAAACTAAGGAAAATTAAACATAACAATTGTTGCTAAGAGGCTATAGCAATTCTAGTGGGAGGCAAAGGTGGGTATTTGTTATTTTTAGGACCCCATACATTAGCAGGGTCTAGAGAATCATCCAGAAGGTTCTAACCCTCATCATCAACAACAAACTCCTTAGTATTCTCAGCATAACAAACAACAGAGATGGCTAGATCTAGGCATGGAAAAGACTTGGACAAACTGGGCCAATTCAGCATCTCCAGTGGGCCACCCACTACCTCCACTAGAAAAAGGAGCGAAGCCACCAGTACCCCATACACCAGGAGCCAAAAAAGATGAGCTTAGATGGTGGATGTTATGACCATAAGGTCAAAGAATGGCAGGAAGAAGAACTATGCCAACAATGTTGCCCATGTAGAGGAGATTCACCCCATGAGGAGGAGAGATCAAGAGACACTTTGGAAATTGTAAAAGGGGCATTACCCCAATTATCAAGAAGAACTTGAAGGTAGGCCACCTCAAAAGCAATCTTGTTAGCTTGAACCTAAATCTGCAGCATATCATTATTACATATACAAGCTTTAGCATAAAGAGAAACTCGAGTATCAATAGAGTAATGAAAAAAGTAAAACAACATTTCTATCTTTCCATATATCAAAGAGAATTTCCATCTTGAAAGCATGCTAAATCTAGGTGAAAGAATGAGGGAAACTAGGAGGGTCCTCGAGAAAGGCCATATGCTAAAGAAAAAATTCCATCCTAAAAGGCTAGAAGAAATAATGAATCCATCTCCATAAAGATTGAGCACTTCAATAGAACAAAAAGAGGTGAAAGTCTCTGGGTTCTCATAGAAAGGGAAACAAAGATCCAAAACACACAAGTGCCATAGGCAAGAGCCAAAAGGCAAGCCTTTGAAAAGAATATACCAAGAAAAATGAGCAAGTTTTCACTCCACAATGGTAGACCAGACACCAAGAAATCTGCACCACCAAGTGGTAAAAGTCAACTACAAGTGGTAGATCTGAAATTCAAAGACAACACCATACGAATATGCAAAGAGAGCCATCGGTAACCCAGAGAAGGTTTGTAATGGGTGAACAAAGTTTAGGAGTACCACAACCAATATTTCCACCAGGGCCTTATAGAGTGGATTCCCAACTTATGTACCATCTCAATGGGGAAAGTTGATAAGATAGTATCAAATTTCTATTGATCTCCGTCCAAATAAGCTAGTATTGTGTTAGGATAATCGGTGAAGAACTAAGAGCGAGGGGGGGTGAATCAGTTGTTAATAGATTATGAGAATTAAAGCACTTAAAACCTTATATTGGAATAATTGATTAAGCATTAAAGCATAAGTGAAAACCAGAGAATCAATATCATGTAGCCATATCACATAAAACTATGATTTGTATGTGGAAAACCTCAATGAGGAAAAACCATGGTGAGAAACCCTACCCATAGTCAGATGATACTTCTGCAACAAGTATATGATAATAATAGGGGCCTACACATGCAAGAAGGCACATTGCCTAGAGTGCACTGCTCATCACAATGGAGTCTCAATGACTACAGAGATGACAACCACCTCAAGATGTTTGGACTATAATCTAGAGAGAAGAATTGTAGGTGATAGCATCAAACATGCTAGATTACAGTTCTGGTTAAGCTCAATACTAAAGGTCTAAAACATGTTCATAAACCCTCATCGATCTCTTATTATTGACCAAATACTTTGCACAAATGATTATTACATTATTCGCACCTTTCCTATTCCTATATGTCCACTCCTGATCTACACTAAGATCTTACATGCATTTATACCAACCTGAGACCTAACCAATTAGGTCGACCACACAAATGATAATACACTAGATCCATTAGATAATCCTAAAATAAAAACATAACACATGTCAGCGTAAGGCCAAACAAATATCACCCAATCAATAAAACATCCCGAAAGCGCATCTGAGGATCCACCAACACATTTCATGCAAACCAGTCCATAGTCTAGATGGCACCAGACCTAAATTAGATCCACACATGCCAAAGAAAAGACACTAATCAGTCGAGGCACAAACACAATTTCCATCAGCATCTTGAATCCCTTCTAGAATCTACACCAACACCACTTATGCATTACATCAAAGATCTTCAATAAAGCTCTGTTGGTGACACCCTTATTGGACCATTAAAGCAAGCTTACTAGAATAGAAGATATCCTCTGATGATCGAGTCAATACCAACTGAATGAAACATACTTTAGAAGCATATGAACCATCCATACAAACATATTCCATCATCTAGATCATACCGGTGGCAATCAACTGATTAACTTCCCAATCCAATCCATCTACTAGAAGCTAGTAAACAACTATAACAGAAAGTGTTGACATCAATGGAAAAATATCAGTGGAACACATAATCAATTCCATCATATGGCCAACAATCTCCCCCTTTGGTATTGATGGTAACACTAGATGTGAAAAACATCCAAGTGCCAAGAAAATGCCATACAAGTCTCCCCCAATGGAAGACTGCCAACAATCTCCCATGAAATTATATAGCAATGAAGTTGTGAACCAAATCTGAATGAAAAAGACCAATTACCACCAAAATCCCCCTAAAGAGTACAATCAATAAATAGCAATGGTTTTTCACATATATTCCTCCCCCTTTGACAACAATGCCAAAGAATCAAAAAGAATAAATAACTCTAAAAATCAAGGCTGACTACTCCCCCTAAGTAGTAGCATTGATTCATCAATCTAGAGAAAAAGGTAGCTCTGATAATGCATACCGGACTGATGCACAACTACATGAGTTAAGTCTCTACCAGAGGGGTAGAAACCCCCAATCTATCTCTCAAATACTCAAATGATTCCCAAGACAAAGGTTTAGTGAAGATGTCTACTATCTGCGCTTTAGTGTTCACATAAATCAATCTGACTTCTTTTGCTTCCACCTTGTCCTTCAAAAAGTTATACTTGATTGATATGTGTAGACAACTAAAATTGTCATGTCTAATTAAATAAATATTTTTATTTATTTAATTATTTTAGCCTAATTCTTTTATTAATTGAATAAATCTTTATTTATTTAATTAATTCATTTACCCTCTTCTAGCCTTATTTCTCATTTAAATAAATACTTCTATTTATTTAAATTATCCCCTTTCCTAAATTAAATAAATATTTTATTTATTTAATTGATCCCACTTCCTCTATTAATTAAATAAATCTTTATTTATTTAATTAATTCATTATCCTTTTCTACCCATGACACATTTCATTCATCTCTTAATTCGTACACCACATACCCTCTTATTATTTTATTATTTCTTCTACCTACCCTTTAATCCTAGCTGACCATTTATCTTTTACACCTCTTAATCTTATCCCTCCATTTATTACAATGTCTTCTATATAAGGAGATACCTCCTTCATTATCAATCTCCTAATCCTCCTAAGCCCCCCTCAAGAATTCTAGCATTCGAACTTTCATATACAATCAAGCCTACTTGCAACCACATTTCCGTTCTTTGTTGAGCTCTTTTGCACAAATAAAATCTGAGAGAAAATATATCAAGCAAGATCAATGGAGATAGGAAGAATGGAGATTCAAACCCTAGTGGATAGGTTATGGTATAATCTTTGTGATTTTGGTGATTCACACTGTCTTAGGTAATATTCATATGTTATGGTGGATCTTTGCTCTTGTTAGGCTAGGGTTTCATGGTTGAATTCATTTAGTCTTTCAATATTGTTGTTTCAACAAGAGCAATCAGTTTCAACATTCTTGAGCTTCCTAAGTTATTTCTTCGGGTTTTCATCTAGAATTCAGCCTATTTTGGGGTCTCACAAAGTTCATCATTGCTTTACACCTTGCATTACATTCACATTTGTCTAAACTTGAGTCAAAAGGTCACTTGTTTTTCCTCATCTTGCTTTGTCAACACACTAAATACAACAACATTTTGCTAAGTGGTCCCTCATCAAGGTCTATCACCTTTGGGTCTCATTTGGTCTTACTTGGAATCAATGTCAACTTACCTCATCAAGAGATCAATCATCTCTTTGGAAGACACACCTACTCTACTATATACATACTTGGTCTTACACTTTGGACATTACAAGTACACCTCAGATTCATTTACATCCCATCCAACTCTTGGTCTTCCATACTCTTTCCATTTTCATCTAGTCTCACACATCTTGGTCAAGACCTAGTTCATGGTTGAAACCCATTTCCAAAAATCTAGGAGAGAAGCTAAAGAGGCTCAAGAGTCCACAAACATGGGTAGCTATGAGTACGACAATGATATATTTTTCAATTCTGATCATACCACATTACCTGACATGGAAATCTATCAAAAAACTCAAAGTGTTGAGAACCTAGATAATACAAACAACAATGATACACACAATGACAATGTGGACAATATTTCAGTACATTCAGTAGAAGTGGAAGACTTTATTATGGATCCCCATTTTAATAGATTGGTTAAGGAAATCATGCAAAGAGATAGACAATATTTTCTACAAGTGATGGCACAAAGTGAAACTAAAATACCTCATGATTTTGACATGTCTCAAATAGTAGAAAATTGACCTATGCAAGAAATTCAACTCAACATGGATCAAAGGAGACCTAATAGTGGAGGTAATAGAGGACCACATTTTGTGCCCGAGTCACCATCATCCTTGTTTCAAAAACCTGGGGTCCCAAATACTCACGAAAGAACATCTCATGAATAATTACGTCTACATAGAGCTCTATGGAAATATTATACAGATAAATACACTCGATCACATACCAATGTTAAGGACAACCCTCAAAAGCAATTGGATATCGAGAGGCATGCTCAACATTTAGACATAAGAAAGCCCTGTGTCAAATTTGGGGGCAATACACAAGAGCAAACTCATGATATGCCTTATGACCCTATATCAAGTGGTCCCTACATGCATTACCATTATATACCTCCTCCATATGAACATGTATACGATCAATAACATCCATTTATGCAGTATCCTCCTCCTCCACCCAATGGCTCAGGCATGGGATATGGTCCAAGAAGTCAGTCTCCACCGAATTTTTTTTTGGAACAATAGATAAAGAACTTACAAAAGAAAATGATGGACATAAATACACCAAATCCAACTTACACAATGAGAGATATATGTCCCTATCCATTTGATAAGAGCATTCCAATGCCTCCTTTTCCTAAACATTTTGTAACACCAAAGTTTGATAAGTACATAGGCAAAGGAGACCCTAAGGCACATATATGACAGTTTTTCACAGCTTGCATTGAGGTAGCAGCAAAAGAAACATACTTGATGAGATTGTTCCCACAAATCTTAGGTGATCAAGCTATGGAATGGTTCTCTCAACTTCCACCTGGAATTAAGTCATGGGGTGGTCTAGAAGAAGCTTTCGTACAACATTTCTCATATAACATAGAGACAGATATATAAGTTACCACTTTGTACAACACCAAATAGAAAGATGGGGAGTCATTTTCATCATTCTTACAAAGATGGAGGAATTTAGCTAGCAGATGCTCTTGTGAAATTCCACAAAAACAAATGGTAGAGATGTTTACACAAAATGTCAATAGAGAAATTGGTTATGACTTGATGAAAGCTTGTTTGTCCACTTTCAAGGACATCATTGACAAAGGCTTAGCAATAGAGAAGATCTTATTTGAGCAAGGAGTCATTAAGATATTCAAAGAAAACAAAGAGGACTTTAAAGGAAAAGACAAGCCATGATTTTGGAACAAGAACAAGAACACAATAAATGATGGCATTGTCGATGCTAACACAGTGAGACCTAAAATCCTTCTTTTCTAGATCAAGTTCTACAAACAACCAAGTGAATACTCAAACAACTTTAGAACCACAAAGGAAATACACCCCATTGGGAGAACCACTTGAATTAGCTTTCAAGAAGCTAGTGACAAACAAGATAATAACAATTCTAGACAATCCTCCATATGAGCCAAAGTTCAAACCAAATTGGTGGAATGACGATGAGTACTATAAATATCACAAGAGCAAGAGACATAAAATAGGAAATTGTCATTGGGTGAAGAACATTATACAAGATCTTATTGATAGAGGTGACATTGAGATCGAAGGACATTCATCAAATCAAGAACATGAGATGTTTAAAGAACCATTCCCTAAACATGAAAAGGGAAAAGCCAAAGCCATAGATGAGAAAGCCAACTATATAAAAGCATCCTATAACTATGATTCAACTATTAATCATATTTTGATGGACAATTATGTCTCTACCATTATCATTAAGGATAAAGCACCTGAAAATTTCTGCCCAAAGACCCAAAGTTGTCTTAAAAGGCATTGGACCTTCTTTTGAATCTACTTCTGAATGTAATTTCATAACTCATCGAGGTATGGTCACTTTGCAAGGTGATTTAGTTAAAACCATCGCTTCCTCATCGTCCTAATCCGAGTATGACCTAGTACAATAGTTAGGGAAGATGTCCATGCTTATCTCAATCCTAGAACTATTACGTATATCTGCTTTGCATAAATCCATACTCGACAAAGTCCTAAGAGAAATCCATGTCCCCACTGATATGAACATGGACTAGTTTCAAGCCATGGTGGGATACCTTTCCATTCCACATTCCCTTACATTCACCGAAGCTGATGAGCCTCTATAAGCCAACCACATAATGCACCTTTACACATTGAAGCTTTCCTACGCAAACATCAAATAAAATGAGTCCTGATAGATGGAGGAGCCGGTCTGAACATGTGTACATTGAATACTCTTAAGCAATTGGGATATTCTAAATAGGCTGTGAATTATACACATACAATCACCATTAAAGCATATGATGATGAAGAGCACTCATCCAAGGGAACAGTCACTTTACCTCTTAGATTTGGGCCAGTTACAAAGGATGTGGTATGTCAAGTCCTTGATTTAGAGGTCACATACAATATACTCTTGGGATGCCCATGGATTCATGAAATGCAAGTTGTTCTCTCAACATATCGTCGATGTATCAAGGTCCCATGCAATAGAGTTGAAGTGACCGTCAAAGCTGATCCAAACCCAATCATATATTAAAACAATTTGCGATCTAGATCAGAAATAACAATTCCACCCAATCAAGAGGTTGTTACTTCATCAGCATATGTTCATCTAGAATCCTTGAAATCTTCTACATCAAAGAAAACAAAGATCAAAGAAAAATTCAAGATTAAAGACATGGGATGCGGTGAGTATATCTTTCATGTTAATCAACTCTCACTATCTCCTAAGGTATTCAGTCAACGTGAACAATATACAAGCAATATACAAGACCAAGGAATTGGGTGTGAACCACCTGGTGTTGTGGCTACTAAGTCTATTGAGCGTATTGCCAGTCCTCTTGAGAAATCCTATAGCCTTAACCATTTCATCCACTCATTCCATTTCCACTTCTCTCCTAGACTTGGATCAACAAGAATCACAAAATCAATTACTAATCAGGGATAAAAAATCAAGCTTTGAAAAGAAAAATCTAAAAGTAAAAAATAAAGAGAATTCCTTCAGTCCAGATCAAAACCAAAAGCTAGTGGACTTTGAAAAAATCAAGATCAAGAATAAAAATCCTATGAAAGAAAAATAGCAAGAGATGATCTCCTCTAATATAAAAATAACCGGGGGCAAAATTTCTACAATTTTAAGTCAAAAAAACATACTTGTTGATCCTAAGTCTCCATCATGCTATCCTACTTTCACTTCTTTTTGCAATCATAAGCCTTCATTCCTCATCCACGTGTTCCACACATCCATTCCCTTCTAGCGATACATCATGGACCATTAATGGAGCTTCCTCAAAGGAATTTGTTGTCAGTGATGCCAAAAATTCTTTAGGTGACATGCATATGGGACTGTGTAATCCACACACTAGTAATTCTATCTCAGTTCCCTTATCAAGAAAGACAAACACTCAAGCTACACATCATTCAGTCAAGGAATGATGCAGTTACAATCATAAGGTTAAGCCTCAAACATTTGAGGTGGGTGACCTAGTTCTTAAGGAGAATCCTAGAAATCAACAAGACAGAGAGAAGAAAGGCAAGTTTGAACCAAATTGGCTTGGTCCTTATGTCATCACAACAATCTACGGATCAGGTGTGTATCAGCTTTCAACCCCATATGGCAAACCTTTGGAAGATCCTATCAACAATATGCACCTTCACAGGTTTTACACATAGCTCTTTAGCATATCCTAATTCAAAATACAAATCATAAAAATAAAAAATTGTTACTTGGTGAAAACCTAGCAAACAGGGGCCTTGTGACACAAAAAAAATTGAAAAAAATAGAATAAAGTATAGAGAAATAAATTCCTCCAACAGTGAAAACCACTTTGGTGGCGCCCTGGGCAAGTACCGTATTGAAAACTGGGTTACTGGCACCATGGGTAGAGACATTGCTCCTCCCTCCTTTAGGATTCAATCTCATCCTTTCACTTTGCACACACTCAAAACCTATCCATTCATAATAAACTTAACCATTCCCATCATTTCTTATTATTGATCTACCCAAGATTGGTTAGCCATTCCTAATAACCCTCCCTTTTCACCCCTTTTCATCCATAATAAATCAGCTCTTATCTGTGGCTAAGGCAAATCCTATGTCTATTGATGGGTGTGGAATTAAGAGCATCACACGTTCCAAGGAGTACAACTTCTTCTAGTTTTCTTCAATCTATCTGCACACAATCCACAATAAAGCAACACTTGCATAATGGATCCTCAAAAAAGTTACATCTTCTAAGCAATAAAGTATCAGTTTCGTGGATTTAGTCAGTTTTAGATGAGACACATCAACAACAATGGGCTTCAACAAATCAAATCATTCAACAGACTTAGACAATATTATGGTTCATTGCTATGTATCCTTTTGTGAAAGTAAACATTGTGACCACAATCAAATAGACTTATACAAGTGACAAGAGACACTAAGCTTGAGGACTATAGTGGATGTTGGTGTTGAGTCTTGGTTTTCTTTTGATTTTATCTTTTTGGTAACACGTCTTTTAGCTTTTCCAAGACGTCTTTGACTAGAAAGGCAAGGATGGGATATGATTCACCTCCTATTGTTTTGTTGTCTGTGGATTGTCTCTTAGTAATTCTATGACTTGTCGAAGGATATGAGGACACTGTGAGTCTAGTGTGAATTGGAGCATTCCTTATTTTTGACTATCTGATCTCCATGCAAACATGTATAATAACTTTCTAGGTTGAACATATACCTCGATTGTCATAACCTATTTGCCACAATAAAGCTCAATGATGATAATAGCACAAGAAGCTCTTTCACTTCCATATCTTCTGTCTTTCATCCCCCTTTGTTGATTGACCTCCATCATCCTTTTTGAGTCTATGTAGCCTGTTATCACATGACTGAGTATAATGACACACCAAAAATATTTGCATTTTATTTAGTTTGCACCTGCATTACCACATATTAGCATTTCATACATACATATAGATGTCACAATTACATCACATCCTGCACACAACATATGTTAGCATCATTTTACATTCTCATCATGTAAATAGTTATTTGCATTATCATATTCATCTGCATTTCAAACATTCACATATGCATAACATTTAAAAACATAAAAGAACAAATAAATATTGTATTTCATCATGTACATATTAAGCATCTATACATCATAGAATTATAAATTACATCATCACATAGAAACATGCATCACATAGAAGCAACATCACATAGGTACACATGCATATAGATCCCACAAGGATGAATCATATCATATATATATCAAAATCATAAGTATCATGATACAATGATGTCAAAATCATATGGCCACAAAATCACCCGAAGGTGTCTACATCGTCATACAAAAATGGTACAAAAACTAATACATAGGCAGCCCTCTAAGGCTATGATGAACTCCCTCCCTCGGAGCCAGCTGGCCTCCATGGAGCATGAGCCCTAGAAGGACCTACCCCAGGATCATCTCTCCTACCCCCTCTATCTAGTGGTGGTGGAGGACCCATGACCCCACCACTAGATGCCTGTCTCCTGTCTCTCCCTCCAGTGGTCATCATAGTCTACGATGGTCTCTAGAAGCTCCTAGCCCAATGATTTGGTGGTACCACTCCATATTATAGGTCTCTCCATTAGGCTATCTCCTCCCCTACCCATAGAACTTAGGCATATCCAACCCCTATGTCGTCTTCTTCCTTTCTCCCTACCCTCAGTGCTATCTCAACCTCTATATAGCGCTGAATAGCCTGATCCCTCTCTCACTCATTGTCCCTCAGCTATCTCCTCAGCCTAGCCCCATCCCTCTCCAGATCCTAGATCTTATCTTCCTGTCCCTAATAGATCTCCCTCAAGGATATTAGCTCATCTTCCTCCTCTCCTCTCGCCTCACCTTGTCCCTGTAGCTACTCCCATGGTTTCTCCTATCCCTGTCCCTGTCCTTGTCCCTATCCCTGTACTTATCTGGCAACCTATGCTATAGGCACTAGTAATGGCAATCCAACACTACCCCTCACTACATGCACCTATCTCTCCTCTCCGCCCTCTCTCCTTTGACCCACTCTCCTCTCTACCACTGTGTCCCGCCTCTGCCATCAATCTTTGCCTCTACCATTTGCACCGTCATCTCCACCATCTCCACTGTCTCCCTCTATCATCTCCCCTGGATCCGTCAGTCATGGAAATGGATGCTCCACCCAATATGCAGTGTACTTTGAATCCTCCATGCATCCTCCACATCTTCCCATATGTCCCAAGGCATGGGAACCATCTCTAGCATCTGTATCACAACCTGATCATACGATAATAATTTCCCTAAATGTACCTAATCCCTCACTATCTGTGCATACATCCCTGACCCCCGTGGCATCCGATGTATCCTATCGAACTGTCTGCATACCTGGTCAACCAATTGCCTCTCAATAATAGATGGTGTGCTCCCTATCAGATAGCTACTTCAGAATACATACGGTACCTCCACTGCATCATCCTCCCACTCCCCACAGTCTTAGTAAGGCCTCCATACCAAACTGTCTACCTCATTGATCACTTGGTGCCAATACTCTAGCCTCCCAATCTGTTGTTGGGAAGTAATCATACTATACAAATGCACATAACTATGCCCATGTCCCCTACCTCTAAAATGTATCGGTCATGTAACCAGAAGATACTCATATGCCCATACCTATAGTAATGTCACTCCACACCCCAATCCCACTGATCCATGATACACAAACTGATGTAGCTCATAATACAAGTGTGCCAACAGACATGACCCCCATGCAAACCTGGTGTGCTCAGTCACGAATGTCTCCAGTGTCCTCCCCTATCCCACAACCAACCCCTGTGCTGCCCTGTCCGAACAGAGGAACCTACTGATCACTCCTACCAGCACCACTAGTAGTGCCAATCCTATAGCTATCATAGTATCCCAAGCCACATGTCTTGCCCTCATCTCCAATCCTGGATCCTAGAACACTCATCTTAGTGCATCCCTGTCTCCCTCTCGATCATAAGCAACTAACTCCCCAATGATTGATATCCTTGGTATCATGTATACATCCTCTAAGATGACTTTCATCTCACCCATCGGCAAAATGATAAGTGCATGTCTTTGAGTGCCATTTCTCAACTAATGTAATCAATAATCCCATGTTCGCCTGAAACTCAAGCATATACATAATGTATCGCAATCCCATAGCCTCAACTATGGCTCTATCCTTAAATATCAACTCTACTTGTAACTTTTAGTCGAAGGAAATCTCTCTCGTGACTCCAACATAGGTAGGTCCTCTCGGAGTCAAGCAAATAAACTATGTCAATCCTAGTAGTACTCCCTGTTCATCACAAAGTGCTTCCTTTTTATCCTAGTGCTTATATCTATCATATGGCATTCTATCCTAGTAGTACTCCCTGTTCATCACAAAGTACTACTTTTTATCCTAGTGCTTATATCTATCATATCGAACTTTAGCCTAGTAGTACTCCCTGTTCATCACAAAGTGCTTCTTTTATCCTATCTTTTAGGGAACCTACTTGAGTGCATCATCTTGAGTAGCTTATCCAATTGACAACTTATGTTCTATCACAGAATTATCAATTTCAGCCTAATCCAATTGACAACATATCTTCTATCACAAAATTGTCAATTTATATGGTACTCCCTATTCATCACAAATTGCCTTGCTCTATCCTATCCTAGGGCCTCTTCTTGAGTGTATCTGATGTAGAGCATCTATCACAAACCATAAAACCTTCATTCAAGGGTAGACTTTAAACTTGAATCATTACTCTCAACTCCAAACCAATTTAAAAGGTTATATTACATCCCTACAGACCTTCATTCAATATTTCAAATCATAACATTCACCATAACATGAGAGAACAAATTCTTATTTGCCATGGAATACCCTAGTTTAGGGTTTCATCCTTTAAAAACTATTTTCACCATGATTTTTATGATAGTCCCATGATTTACTGATTTCATAAGGTACTTAAGAGGGCTTCTCTAGCTCTACAATCATTCTCAATGTTCTTATCCAAATATACCAGTGCAAGAATTCCAAATGCCTAATTATGAGGAGTGTAACCATTTTGAGTTATTTCCCAAATTTCCTTTCCAATGCATCTTAAATGAGTCTCCATCTGAATCTTCCATACTCCATTGTTTGTTCCATCAAGCCTAGGGTTGTCCTTCTAGAAAAAATGAGTTGAACTATTAGTTGACATAGGATCTTCCTCAAGCAGTTAAACTTCTACAAAAAGAGGACCAGGCTCTAATACCAATTGTTAGGATAACTGGTGAACAACTGAGAGGGGGGGGGAGGCAAATCAATTGTTAAGAGATTATGATAATTAAAGCACTTAAAACCTTATACCAGAATAATTGATTATGCATTAATGCATAAATGAAAACCAGAGAATCAATACCATGCAACCATAACACATAACACCATGATTTGTATGTGGAAAATAGTCAATGACGATGGGAAACCCTACCCAAAGTCAGATGATACTTCTGCAACAAGTATATGATTACAATAGGGGCCTGCACATGCAGGAAGGCACACTGCCTAGAGTGCATTGCTCATCACAATGGAATCTCACTAACTATAAAGATGACAACCACCTTAAGATGTTTGGACTACAACCCAGAGAGAACAACTGTCAATGATAGGATCAAACACGCCATATTACAGTTTCGGTTAAGCTCAATATCAGAGGTCTAAAACTTCTTACATAAATGTAACTCGATCATCTATGATAGAGCAAATCCTCTACACAAATTATTATTACATTATTTTCTCCTTGCCTATTCCCATATGTTCACACCTGATCTACAATGAGATCTTACATACATTTATACCAACCCAAGACCTAACCAATTAGGTCAGCCACACAAATGATAATATAATAGATCTATTACATAATCCTGAAATAAAATCATAACACATGTCGGCCTAAGGACAAAAAAATATCATCCAATCAATAAAACATCCCGGAAGCGCATCCGAGGATCCACCAACAGATTTCATGCAAACTGGTCCATAACCTAGATAGCACCAGACCTAAATTAGATCCACCCATGCCAAAGAAATGGCACCAATCAGTTGAGGCATGAACACAATCACCATTAGCATCGTGAATCCCTTTTATAAGCTACACCAATAACACTTATGCATTACATCAAAGATCTTCAATAAAGCTCTGCCAGTGGAATGCTTACAAAACTAATAAAGCAAGCTTACTAGAACATAAGATAGCATCTGATCATCAAGTCGATACCAACTGACTAAAACATACTTCAGGAGCTTATGAACCATTCATACAAACATATTCCATCATCTGGATCATACCGGTGGCAATCAACTTATTAAATTCCCAATCCAATCCATCTACCAGAAGCCGGTAAACAACCATAACAACATGTGTTGACATCAATGACAAAACAACAGTGCAACACAAATCAATTCCATCATATGGCCAAGATACTGCACCTAAAGATCCTCTCAAGAGCAAATACTCATGGAAGATCTGGAAAAGATATCTCTAGGAGTGTGAATGCCACACTTGTGAAAGCGAAGAACACTCACTCTAGGAACTTTGGCTAAAGGATAGCGTTGAATATGAATGAGGGGTGACCACCAAAGATTGCAATGGTTAAAAGAAAGAACATCACAAAAACTAGAACCATTCCATCTGAGCCACGACTTAGTGGCTTCCCAAGCACATCATATGCTTTTGGCAACAAACGTGCCCTCTATAGAAGCTCCAAGAGGATTGCAATTCAAATATTTTTTTCTATTTTCTATTTCTTTTTCACTTGCTAAACTTTTTAAAATTGGGATGAGCATACTTTTCTTGTACCATTGCTTGTGTTTTCCTTAGAATGATAACATTGTCTTTCAGCTCATTCCCCATTTTCATTTGGGGTTTCATAATATTTGGAAGTGTTAACAATATGACACATGACACAAGTGGGCTATTATTTTAACAAATAATATATAAAATTATTCCATTAAAAAATATAAATTGTTTGGAAAACACATAGCTCTAAGAATAAAGGTGAGATCTAATGCCAATAATAGATTTGCATGATTTCTATGGTGTAAATATATTTGGAGGAAACTTTAATTTATGAGCAATATGTGTACAAAATTGTTGGTTAAAATAAACGAATTGTTTTTGTTCTTAGTTTTGCTAAGATGCAATAGTTTTTGTTCTCTAATTGTCAAAGTATTTGTTATTTCATAAAATATATTCTAATAATGTTAATTATTTAAATATTATAATATCAATTTTAAAATATTAAACTTACATAATATTTTGGTGGGATTTAAATTTTAAACTTACAATCAATTATCAAATAGAGAATGATTCAAAATTAAAAAGAAAAATTTAAAAATAGCTGAGTATATTTATTTTATTTTATTTATAATAGAGTGTTCTTTTTAAGAGTATTATGAGAAGCTAGATAATAAATTATGAAAATTTTATTATAATTTTTATATCTTAATACTTTAATCATGTAAATACATGTTTTTTATGACTTCAGACATCTAGAAAGTTCAAAAGCAATTCTCAAAACTAATAAAAGACAGGCATACCAACATAACTGAGGTTAATAATAATCCCATTTAGGCACCTTATATCCATAAGATAACTACTAGAAAATAAGTGTAAAGAGTCCATAACCATATCATAATACTTAATTCTAATAGAAACCCCTAATATACGACACGCATGCTTCTTCATATTAAAGTTTATAGAAACACTAAGATGAAACACTCTCAAAATAAACATAGACCAAAAAGGACACTAGTTGAGCTACATCCTTGTCATCCTTGATGAGATTCCAATCTTGTTCCAACTGTTGCATCTCTTCATTCCAAATCTCATGGTACATTATGTCCTCTTTCTTCTCCTCCTCCTATAGGATTCTATCCTTCCCCATCATTTTAGCATTTTTATTCTTCCTGCTCTATCTCGAGACAAACCACATGGCCACTTTCCACATAATACCATTAGTAATAGCACATAGGAAATTTAGGGTCTTTCCCATTATTTGATATCTTTTCCTATATTCCTCTACCTTCGCTTCAAGGTTCATGACCTTAACTTGGAGATCAATTATCTGATTTTTACTATTTGTTGGAGCTATAATTCTCCTTATTAGTAGGATAGTCCTGAGAGCAAGACACCATTTCCACATCCTCAATAGAATTTTGAGTCAGGGAATTCTATTCTGAGTCATCCTTTTCCTCCAAATAATTGCTCAATCCATCCAATTCCTCCTTACATTCCTCCTCCTGTTCCTTTTCTTCTACTTGAAATTCCTCATCCTCTGTATCCTTACTAGAGGAGTCTTTATCATCATTTGGGGTGAAAATTTTATCTGGTTCAGGGGAGACATCTTTGGTTTCAATTTTGACTTTCTTCTCTTTATCAAGGACGTGAGTTGACCTTATCTCACTAGAGCTACCCTCCTTCTCCTTTTCATGTGGGTTGACCTCTTCCTCCTCGAAATCATGTAAATCTAGGTCAATTGTGATGTTTTCAAATTTTATAGCCTTAGCAAGGTTGTTTTTAAGGGTTTTCAACTTTCTTTCATTAGGGTTGGCTTTGAGCAAGGCTACTTCTAGGGCTTCAATTTCCAACTCGACACAAGGATTTTTACCTTTAGATTTTGTAACAAGGGTATTCTCATTCAAAGGTAGGGGGTTACTTTCAATAAGCTTGATTCTAACAGAAGAGCATTGGGCCTCATTTTTTTGCCTAGAATTCCCAATGAGGGTAACAAAATAGTTACAATGGGGGAGTGGTCAAGCACATACTTGTATGTATAATCTAGATGAGCCCTTCGTGGAGTAGAAGGTTAGCACCATTAGAAATACTAGCAGAAAGCAGAGTGAAGGGGAAATAAGAAAAATTAATAGTATGGCCATGCCTAATATAGTTTAGGATAGGAAAATGGTAGTCATGCACAGTAGTGCAGTGGCCTTCTAAGGTAAAGTACTTCATAAAAAAATAAATTACAATAGCATAGGATTTAGGGAGGATAAAACAACCATACCCATTCTACACCCCCACCATATTCTCTCCCTTCTCAAAAAATTTCTTCATGTAGTGCTTGTAATTGCCCGAGATTCTTTTCTTAACTTTCTTTCCCTTGTTCCTCAACTTAGTCACCTCTACAATAAGCTTAGACAAGACAACAAAGGAGATGTAGCCAATTGAGACTTAACCATTTTGCCAAGAGTTACAAAAAATATCGATGAGAGCATTCAATTATAGCCCTTCATGGTAAGAAAAAATGTGTCATCCCCACTCTATGGAAAAGGTCCCCCACCTCTTCAATTTTTTCAAGCTCCTTCAAAATTTTTGGTTGTGTCCTCTTCAAAGGGCCCCCCATTTCAAGAAACTAAAGAACAATAGTTTGGAAAGAAATCTAGAAGTGACACAAAGAACAACTACAACTCATAATTCTAACCCCACCAAATGAAAAAAAATTACCATAAAGGCTATCTTTTAAATGACCTTCATCGCTATCCCCATAGGTGAAAGGAAATATTGCCAATATGCGATATACAAATGTTGCCTTCCATCCAATTATTTCACCATCCTTATTAATTAAGGCCAACTGGTGGAAAAAAAGATTCATACTACTAATGCCAAAAAATAAATTAATATCTTTCGTGCCATCACATATCCTAGTAGACATACAACATGACCCCCACAATAACCACTAATTTAGCATCCTAGTCATCCCCCTAATTTGAATTCGAAAATATTTACCTAACACTTTAAAAATGACACAAGAAAATGAATAAAGGAACTACAAAATACTCTCAACTACCCATGTAGGAGACAAAGTCATTTAGGTATGACTTAGTTCATTCCTTCACCAAGATATTTTTTAGCACAATAGGGCTCTGTAGATAACTGAAAACAACACATTCCTTATAATTTAATCTTTGATTAGAAGCTTTATTAGCTGCACTAATCCCTTCCCTAAAAATATGTTGGATCTTAACTTTGTGAAATAGGCACACCAACCTTTTACTTTCTTCCACAACATTTTTAATTCCCCACAGGGGGTTTATCTTTCCATTCAAGAAGTCCACAATTAGTTTGGAGTCACCTTCCAGGATGACATTTTGTTAGTTTAAATTATAGAGGCACTTGACCCCTTGCTAGGTGGCAATTGCCTCTGTCCTATTATTAGATCCTCTTCCCAAATTCATATAGTAGCCTTCTATTAGATGACCCCTGCAATTTTGGATGATTCCTCTCTATCCAGATAAGCTAAGGTATCCTTTAGAACAACCATCAAAGTTGCATTTGAGCCAACCATCATCCAAAAGGGGACCAAAGGAAATCATTTCTTAAGATCAATTTATGCTAGTTCATGTTAAGAAGATTATGGGTGATTCCCCATTGTTGTTCTATCCATAAATCTAGCAAGCTTGACATAACCTTAGAAGTCCCGAAGGAAGGAACATTTATATTCTCTTTAATCTACTATTTTATGATGTGGAACAGTACTTTATTGTTCCAAGCTTCCTCTTTGAATATCCTATTGTTACGCTCCT
Organism: Cryptomeria japonica; assembly: GCF_030272615.1. NCBI lineage: Eukaryota > Viridiplantae > Streptophyta > Pinopsida > Cupressales > Cupressaceae > Cryptomeria > Cryptomeria japonica. Next base: position 631,591,452 of record NC_081408.1, on the reverse strand, counting down.
TCCAGATATTCCATGCAAAAAGGGAGGAATTTGAAGCCATAGGTTCCTAATAATTGGGTGTGTAAAAGGACTATGATTAAATTTCTCCATGAGGTCTTTCATTCTCCCTAGGAAGGTCCACATAATCATAAGATTAGCAACCAAATAATCCCAAACCTCCCTTGCAAATTGGTAATGTAGAAATAGATGATCAATACTCTCAAGATTCTTGCAGCATAGGATACACCTATTGACGAGGGAGAAGCCTCCTTTATTTAGATTGCCAATAGTCAAGATTTTACCATGAGCAATAACCCACCAAATAGAGTTGATTTCTAGAATGAGGTATTTAACCTACATCCTCTTCCAGCTGAAGTTCTCCTTCGATTATTCCTCTATGACATTGTAGGTTGATTTGACAGAGAAAGCTCTAGAGGGATTATGAAAAAGCTCAAGTAAATACATGTTATTTAGTGACACAATACTTGTTTGAAAAATATTGATAAGATGAAAATTTGTTTTGTAATATATTTTACTTCAATTTTAATTTTTATATATATTATTATAATATTAATATATTAATTAAAATATATTAAAATTATATATATAAATATAAAATAAATTACATTAATATAATATAATTTGAATGATAAAGTAGTAAAAAATAATTAATACTTTTTACAATAATATAGACAATGTCAATTTTTTATTATATATTTAATGCATGGTTGACCAAAATAATGCCCACAATGAATTTGTAGTTTATAATTTATTTAATAATATAAAATTTTATAAACACTACTTTATCAACTTATTTAATTGTTGCACTAAAAGTATTTTAAATGGATATTGGTATTGTGCTATGTTAATACAATATTATTTGTTAAAAATTCAATATTCATTTATTCTACCATTACTTTATACAACTTAATTATTTAATTTAATTTTTTAATTGATTAATTAACTTGATATTCCACTATTTTTTCATTTAATTATATAAATATTGATTACATGTATGCATGTAAAACATTCACCGAAAACATTAACATACACACATTTAACCTTTGCAAATAAAAATAATAGATTTGGTGAAGGTTTGGATAGATGCTATAAAGAACCTTGACATTTTTTAATAGCAAATATAGTTTTTTTTTTCTTTTATAAATATATTTTTGATACAAGTTATTTGATAAAATAGTGATTAACCATTTTTTATTTTATTTTTAGTATGCATTTTTGGAGTCGAGGGGTTTCAATGTATATTATTATAATGATTTTGATATTGATTAAAATAAATTCAATATTTTTAAATTATTTCTCTTGAACAAGTCTTTATTGTCTTATAAGATATTTTATTTTAATTTATATAAAAAGTGAAGAACAAACAACATTATTTTCTAAATGATATAGCGATTGAATCACCTTCTTCTATAGACCAATTTTTTCCCTAATTCACCTGTACCTCTTCGGTGTACCTATTTTACACCAAAGTGCAATTGATAATAATAAAATATATGAAATTTTCAACGAAACATATTGAAAGTAACACGTGAAATTGATTTTGTCTTAGGGGACCACTTTGACAACTCTATTGATTGGGAAAAGTACTATAATTTGGGTTTGAGAACCAAAATGATGATTAATCATTATGTCTATATTGTTTCAATGAAAAACTAATTAGATTTAGAATAATAACCATATAAATTAGTTAATCATGGTCTTTTTCTATTCTTTTTCTAACAATGTTAAATTATAATAAAATAAGTAATAATCAAAGTTGTTAGGAATTAAGGTCTTTGAACAATATTATGGCTTTGTAAAAAATCAATGTACTAATTATAAAAAAAAATAAAAATTTACGTATATTTTTAACTAAAAAGATTTTCTTTTGTTAAGAACTATATAAGGTGAGATTAAGTGGCAAACAATCCATAAAACCTATATTTTAGACAATTTTTGGAATCCACTTTCCATTTCTATCTTGCTATTCACTTGCAATGAATGTAATTCAAGACTTGAGAACAATAATAGTGAAATTGGTAATACTTGTATCATTGTTTACATAATTTTGTACATACTTTGGTTAAATGTCTTAAATGTAATACATATCACTGAGTGGTATATTCTTATGTTTGGCTTGTCTTATGCCCTAATCCTATGCACCTCTATTTTTAACCTTATTCTCATACATTTGACCATCATTTCATCATTATTGTACTATCACACTTACTTTCAAAATTTGTTCTTTGACCATAAAATTTAAACCATTAAATTCAAATTCAATCTTTCTTACCCCTTGCTATTACTTTTTATGAACCAAATTAATACACATTAGTGTGACATGTATCTGTCATACTATTTAAAGATATTCAATGTGCAATTAGTTCACATACAATATTAAGGAGAAAATAATTAGAGCATGTTACAATTTATAAATAGACAAAAAATTAGATCTACAATATTTGGATATAGGCCATCTCTATGTTAGTGAATGTTGTCCTTGATGCTTTTTATAGCCATTAATCTAACTTTCCAAAGGGGTTTGACCTAGGAGAACACATTCCTCTATTGAGTTAGCGAATTCCTAAAGTTGTCCTTGGAAACCACCTTGACACATTCAACTTTAGGAAAGGTGAATATGAGTACGTTATATCATTTCTATGCAAAACAATTTAATTTTATCTGAGATTGAGTTTGTTCTATTCAACATTGGCCATGTGGTATTTGAGATTGCATCTAAGTAAATTTGAAAACTGTACTAATGTTTACACATCTTCAAATTAAGGGTTTTAATTGATTTCATTATAGAAGTATTCTATATTATTTATGTAGTGTAATCATTTTCATTACATAAATTAGTGAGCTTGGCCTATCTTACACCTTTAGGGTTTGACCTTAAGTAGGTTTAATTCCTAGTAAAATGTTTAATATTTAAGGTAATTTTTAATTATTTGTCTTATTTTCAATGATTTCCCTATCATGTTTTGTGATTCACTACTATATATTTTCCTATGGTTCCTAATTCACATTACGAGCTTTCTTTCACCTACCCTACCCTCTCCCTATATACTTATCTATCTCTTTCTCTCTATTTCTCTCTATCTTTATCTCTCCCTCTATCTCTTCCTCTCTATATGTCTACCTCTCTATTTTTATCACTTCCTCTACCTTTCTCCATCTCTATATCTATTTATCTCCCTCTCTTTCTCTCCTCTTTCTTCATCTCCACTTCTATCTACTCTAAACTAAACACACTATTGACAAGAAATTGATGCATTTTGTCTCTTTTTTTAAAGGGTGTGTTTCCTCAATTAAAGTAGCAACAATGTATACATTAAAAATGGATAGAATTCCTATAAAAACAATATTCATTCGGGCATTAAAATGAAAAAGCAAGTTATTATTGACAAGTCATAGGCGTAGGTTCCCTATGTTTTAACATTAGATTGAAATATATAGAAGACTGATTCCCACGAACGAAGCTTGGAATAAAATGTGCCACGTGTATCCCTTCAAGCTACTATATGCAGTAGGGATTGGAATCAATCTTAGCAAATTCCACCTCATTTTCTTCCAATGACCTTTTCTTTGTTTATGGTATTAGAAATGTGCAGACAAACCCTAAACAACATGTTGCTCCAAGAATAATCAAGACATTCTTCATTCCTATGCCTATTGGATAAGTGTGAATGCAAATATTAGCCTCCTTATAATCAGTCCCATGATTCTCCCTATGCTTGGGTTAAGAGGTTGTAGGGAAGGAGATTTGTCGTCTCGAAGATGATGAATTTTAGAAGGCAAATTAATCTGCTGCTATGTCTTTGAACTGGTCCTAAGATGAGCCAGGCAATAACAAATAACTAAACTAACCATGCTATAAAAGTAAATGATAGAATTATAGTATAAAAATGATAAAATATAGAAACTGGATTTACGGAACAATAAAGCATCAAAAGTATATTATACCTGCCAACCAAGAAGCTCTCGGGTTTTGGACACCAGCGCGGGGCATGGATGGTAGTGTGGTGCATTGTTGTTTGTACAACCCATGAACAAAGAAGTCCAAAAGTTTGATTTTGGGCAGAGCGTCCTACGCACGAAATTTGTTCATCACTTGCACACACTGAGACAGGGAAAATTGTTGGGTCTGCCTCATTCAGATCCCCGCTTAGGTGTTTCCACCACCACGGACAACTATATAGATAGATTGGAAAATGATAAATAAACTTGGAAACTTGGTAAATTGGAAATAATGCAAATAGAAACTAGACTCCTCTTAATGGAAGCAAACGCCTATTGCATGCAATCTAAATATATTGAATATTGGAATTATCAGAAATAAGGAATGCACCTAGATAACTGATACAATCAATAATGAAAAGGACTCATTGCATGTAATGAAAATAAATAAAAGAGAAGACAAGGCGTGAAGCGAAACCCCTATTTGTTGAAGATATGAGCATGGCAAAGCCCGCAATAGTGTTTGTTCGTAAGAGCCACCACAAGATAGTTGTAGCTTGATGTTGGTAGAGTGTGTATCCAAAAGCATGAAAAGAGCAATGTGATATCAAGAGCATAACAAGAGCCGAGAGCCAAGAACCCAAAGTGGGAACCCTCCAAAATGAGCTAGGAAGGGTTCTTAAACTCGGAAGAGGTGGGGAGAACCATTACACGAAATGTGAGCCAAAGGACACGCATCGGCCAGCTCCAACTCTCTACTAGATTTAAAATTCCGCCCACTTTTTGGGACGTTAGCGTGGCGCGGGGACATCCCCGCGTTGTGCCTCCATCCATCCAAAAATAGGCCCAAAGGTGTTTTCTAAGCATTTCCAGACGCTTTGTCATTTGAGCCTATGATGCCAAAATAGTGCAATTTTGATTATAGATGCATCGAGCGCCATGCATAAGTGTCATAAATGCACTTGGTGCAATTTAGGACACTACAGAGACATACAAGAACCCAAATGCAAAGAAAAATGTGAGACAATGGTTCGTCAAAAACCAATATCGATGAGGTTTTTAAAGCCAGTAACTTTCATAAGGAATGGCGAGGGCGAACAGGAAAATTGACATAAAGAAAAACCCAATTGCCTGAATTTTAAATCTCCCAATACGATCTATAAGAACAATAGTAAATATTTACCCTGACAGAGTTCCACACAAGGCAATCAGCGCCTGGGCTTATGCAGTGCGAAAAACTTCATCCAAAGGCTTTGTATACTCGCACTGACTCTTCAACCCTACAACCTTATATATATCGTTCTGAAACAGATTGCCGCTGTAGAACGCAATATCCACGAAAAAACAAGTGGACGTCGTGCTTAGCAACTCTACCCCATGCCGCTTCAGGAAAGCCATGGAAAACAATCCAAACTCTAGACATATCCTCTTCGGCTTGCCTTGCGTCCCTTGCGACCAAATCCGTGTAGCGGGCGGTCTCCGGCATTCTCATTCGCCAGTAAAACGTGAAACCTGCGGGAACGGCTCGCAGAAATAAGATTATTCGCTACACCGCGTCCTTTTGCTCGAATGATAGCTTATTGCCCGCGTCCGTAGGCCCTCTTTCTTCCCATTCTGTCTCCAAGCCAACCTAAGAAGAGTTGGCCTGCGAATGCCCCACATAGAGCGATTCCATTGACGAGGGCTTTCACGTGAATGAGCATCCCATTTTTATAATAGATGTTTCCCAGAAGATTGGAAACATGCGGGATGCAGAAGAGATCGTAGGCATCCGTGAAAAAGCTCATGCCTGTGATAAATATTGCAGTGAAATGATACAACTGCGTACGCGCCGAGTCGAGGGCAGAAAGTACCTTGAGCGGCATTGTTCGCGACTTCAAAGTTCAAACGCTTCCCCCGGAATTACAGTGAATTAGGAATTACGTAGCTCCGTTCTCTCAGTAGTCAGATATTTCTCTGTGTATCACAAGAATAAACTGGTTTTTGTGACATTCATGGTTGCGAGGAAGTCCATTAGAGTTGAGACTGCCGAAGCCTTGGACAAACCTAAAGAAGTATCAATTATTTTAGGCTAGTCTAGAATTGATTGACTATTAAATATCATTTCATGTAATGGTCAAACAGTCAATGGGTCTTCGAGTTCACAGGAATCAATCACTTTTGCCTTTAGCTAAAAAAAAAATAGCACTTGCACTTTTCATGAGGTGTAATAGTTATGTGAATATGGCAGACAAAAGTTAGAAGAAATGATTATTGTTTATGTTAAGAGTAATTATCTAGAATATAATATTTTGAAATGTTAAAAAATATTGAACAAATAAAAAAACAAAAATAATATTTTTAAATATAAATTTATATTAATTTTTTTTTTAATTGATATTAAAAATATAAATATATATTAATATGATAATTTTTAAAAGTTAAAAATTATCAATCTTTAAATTTTTAATGTGAAAATATTAAAAAATTTTAAAAGTTAAAAATTTTCAATTTTTAAATTTATTAAATATTATATCTAAACTAACATTAATATTAGAAATTTAAAAAAAGTAATAGAACTAAAAGCCATGAAATATTAAAAAGATAAAACCTATTTAAACATCAAAAATCTTATGACAAGTTAGATGATTTTTGACATGAGGTCTAACATGAGTGAATTGTTGAAATTGTTGAAATGTTAAAAATATCATGATTGATGTGTGTAAAATAGCATATATGTGATATATGCTAGATCACATATGATATGATTGCAGCTTCAAAGGCTGATATTGTTCAAATCCGCTATTGTATTTGTCACTGGGTCTAACGAGGTTCTCACCTTGCTGCAAGGTCAACAAGTCCTCTTGGATGACCTATTGATAGTGGCTTATAATCTAAGTCTTTCGATAATAGAAAATATGTAAAATTTGTAATTTAATATATTACTATCATATATAAATAATACATAAACCAACAAGGAGAGGAATTTAGATTTACATATGAGTAAATAATTGTAAAAATTAAACCAATAAAGTCTCCAATAATATTACTTATCAAATTTTAAACAAATGAATATATTTTTGTATTATACTTGTGTAGGTTTTAACTTTTATAAATTTGTATGTTATGAATATATTTTTGTATTATACTTGTGTAGGTTTTAACTTTTATAAATTTGTATGTTCTAAAATATGTTAAATATGAGTTATTTGTAGTCACAGCTTCAAATATATTCAAATTTTTTTTAACAAAAAGCTTTTGTATTCTTTATAAGATTACACTTGCCAAAACTTATTTGTTTCATGCACAGACAAAGCAACAACAGTAATAAGAAGAAACAAAAAAAAAAAAAACATGGTTTTTTTACAGCGATGGACATACTCGTAGAAAATTTGCATTGTCAATATCTTTGTTCAGTGTAATTGTTTTGTAATTGTTTTATAATGTAGATTCTCTGTTTTGAAATCAAGAGCAATGTCATGCTAACCTTTCCTTATTCTTCCTTGTAGTGGGCTAAAGCCATTGCTAAATTTTCCCACTATTTTGACTATTCTCTTATTGTAATCCATTGCTAAATGAATTTCTAGACTCGAGGTTTTTAGGAATCTCACTTTTGTTGTTCACTCATTGGATTCAAAGTGTTATTGGTAAAACTAGAAACATTATAACCTTGGTTATTTATTGCTTGCAACTTGTAGTGGAGTAGAGTTAAGCACATGGGTCAAATGTGATGTAGTGTGATTGTGAACTTTGAAGTATTTCATTAATTATTTCAATCTCACAACACAACCTTTGAACTTTCATTATTACATGTTTGCATTGTCAATATCTTTGCTAATTGTAATTGTTTTAGAATGCAAATTTTCTGTTTTAAAATAAGGGACAATTATCATGCTCACCTTTCTATTTTCTTCTTTGCAGTTTTCTTAAACCACCACGAAGTTTTTCCATTATTCTCTGAACGTTTTCCAACTCGGTGTTCAATAGCTTTCCGGATTGTCATTCAGGGTTTTGGAAATCTAATAAATTGACTATTTTCACTCCTTCAATTCAGAGTGTTATTGTTCAATATAGTAACAATATGACCTTGGATTTTTACTGGTAACAATATTTGCAGTAGAGTAGAGTCAAGCACATGGGTCAAATGTGATGTAGTGTGACTATGAACTTTGAAGTATTTCATTGATTATCTCAACCTTCCAGTCTCTGAACTTCCATTAATAGATACACTCATGCCAATGACAAGTTGTTCAGGCATTTTTTATTTAACTGGCTATGTTTGTATTTTAAAATATCATCATTAAATGTAAACACTACAATAAATGAGAGTTGGAGAATCATCTTATCCGAATCCCTAACGAAGTATAAGGCCATTCATGATATTGTTCTGCTGTGATGAAAATTTGAATTTACTCTGACATCTGATGAATACGAAATGATTTCTCTGAAAGTGTGGTTTATCTTTGGATATTACTGTAAGGAAAATTGAACATGCTCTGGGTCTGATTACTCTTGCATCGTTAGATATGTCTCTATCCATTCAACTGAAATATCACAAGCTTTGCAAGGATATGCAGAATGCAGAGTTCAAGGCGGCAATGGCAAAAGAGGAAATTGTGAATAAAATTGAATCTGGGGTCAGAGAAAGGAATGCTATTAGTGTGTATGCAATGTATCACCCATCCTTGTTTACAGTAATATAGAGAATTTAAATTCCCTCTACGAGAACTTTGTGAGGTCCTTCATTATGTTGTTGTGATCCTCGAGCTCGAGAGCTAGAGTTTTGAATGCCATCGGGATCTTGAAAAGCACCGAAGTCTAAACCTAGTTTATGTACTCAAACAACCTATTGTTGTCGTCTTTGTTTTTTAAATCCTCCAATTTTGAGCTCGAGTATTTTGGCCTTTCGATAGATAGCTATCAAATACCTTATATTTGTTTTTCTTGTGGAATTGGAGCTCTAAACACCTCTTTTTGTCTGAGATGGAACTCCAGGATAACATCTGCTATTGAAAGTACACCAGGCTTTGATGCTGTTAATTTCGTGGACAATTTGTTTATTTACAAAAATATTTAAGCAGTAACACGAACATCATAAAGGGCTCCTGAGGAAGCTTGCAAAACTTTTTCTTATCACACATCACTATCGCCATTGACAAAATGGGGGCATTTTCTTGACGTAAAATTTTCTGGTAGCAGACTTTCCTAGCGTGAGATATTACATTTCCGCAGGTGGTTTCTTACATATAATAGCCTATCCGTTAATGACTTTGAGGATGACAAAATCCTCCGTAAAAATAGAAAAAATTAATGATAATTGTACATCTTACTTATATTAAAAAATATATGTTTTTTTTTACTACTCAAACTTAATTTTTGACTGTTGAATTGGATATATTAAAAGATAACAAAATTAATGTTATAATTTTAATATTTAATAATATGCTTCACTGCTATATATAAATAGTTATTATTTCTTCCTCCCTTGGATTGGTTTTTACCTCAACCAAAAGAGCGAAACCTCTTTAAATGAAGAAACATTTTGCACCCATGATCAAGTGTGGACTAATAGGCATAGTGAGTGTTGATATAGTTATGCTAGGATATAGTTGGGGTGCGTGAGAAGAGTTGGCAGAGTTCCAATTTCATTGCAGTTGTAGTTGGGGTGGGTAGGAGTTCTAAATATTATTGCTATTAATCAAACTTGATCTTTGACTATTAAATTGATTATCAATTGTTGACATAAAAGTCAAAATGACTTCCTATTTAGAAAGTTGACTTTTGCGAATGTGATCCTAACAAAACTGTCTTCTCAAAATAATTATAATTTTCAAATCAATTTCTTACAACTTAAGATTTGTTGAGGTATGTCTACAAGGATACACTTTTTGTTGTATTTGGTAATTAATTAAAACGTTAAGAAACTATTATATTCGTATTTTTAATTGATAAACAAAGTCAATCAAGAATACTTCGTGAATGTCGGATTGACATTGCCAACTTATTGTATAACTTTAAAATACATCCCAATACCCTTTTGAAGTGAGAATCCATTTCTACAAGTGTACAAATTGGATAGGTCATTCATGTGCATAGTTGAATTTAATTTGAAAACTTATGTTGGGGTTCCTAAAGTAAATTGGCATTTGAATTCGTACATTTCCATGGTGTTATAAATTTCCTGAGCTTACATAAGGTTTCTTAGTCTCTATTTGCATCTAGACCTCTAGCCACTTTGCTAGTCTTTCGGTTGTTTACTATCACCGACGTGAGAGCCAACATATTCACCTTCATTCCTTATTCTAGGTATATGATATATTAATTCTAAAATCAACTTGTAGACAAAAAGCCTAAAAAATCCAAGTGTTCTTGCTATCTCCTCTCTATTGAAATTAAGCTTTTGAGTTTGACATTTCCTACTTACCTAGCATGTCGTTAAATTTAATGACTTACATACCCCTGCATCTAGAGATTAATCCTATTTTGCATCCAGAAAGTGTTAGTTTTCCCTACACCTAATGGACTTATTGATCATGTGGTTTTAATTGAATCTCATGTTCAAAGAATAGTATTCTATTACATCTAGGCTCCCTCTATATTGAATCTCTTCTTTTATGTAATTTTCTCTGGGACTCATGTCTAAAGTTTACCCTTAATTTTCCCTCAAATTTAAGTTAACCATAAAATATAATTTAATGTGATATTGAAGTGAATATTATAATAAAAATATGTTTTTATATTCATTAAAATAGGAGAGATATTTAAGCAACATTTAATAATTTCACAAACAAAAAAATACATATAAAAAATGTATCATCATAATGATATAATGTTTATCTTTATAGAGTAATTTTTAGATAAAAATTGAATCTTCAAAATTCAAACCAATATATTCATAGTATCAAATTGGGTAACAATATATCAATAGGCTAAAGCTTTCAATAAAAGAAAAAAAATGCAAGTCTAGATGTTTAGGGGTGCAACACCTATTATAGATCCATACAATAATCATCACTCACTTTTGTAAAATAAGTACCAATGCATATACGAAAGTCCCAAAACTAGAAACCACCAATAGTTTCTAAAATCATAAAAGAAAAATTGAACTAGAAACGACACCTAAACCTCCATGCAAATCCCAATGCCCAAATGGGGGAAAGTTAATTAAAATGCAAATTAACAACTTCATTTCCCAACTAGAGCATTCCACTTGTAGTCATATATGTATTTTTTATAGCATATGCATGCAAAACAAATAACTTTATTGATCTCCAAGTCCACGGTTAAATTCCTCCTTTAATGCTCTTTCTATTACTAACTATTAAATATTGTGAGGCATATAGATTCATTGGATCATCTAAATGTTTCATACTTCTAGGTTTCATCATGCATTTTTAATGCCCACCAAAGTGTCAACCTTTTCAACTATCACCATTTCATCCTCTATTATTTCATGAATGGAATTATATTGAACATCTATGAACTTCAATCATACATGAAAATTTCTAGGTTCTTTGATAGTTTCATGGCAATTTAATTGTCACATTTAATTTGAGGTACGCACAAATATGGCCCAATATTACCCCACATTCTAGAGCCAAAATACCTTCTTAAAGAAATAGATAGTGATCGTGCACCCTATCTTTCTAGTACATAAAGTGGTTAAATATTATTAATTTCTCAGTGTAATAGGTACCATTAAATAAATTAGAGACAACCACTTGTAGATATTTTCATATCCACATTTGTTGCTCAATTTGAGTCAGCAAACCCCTAGATGTCCAAGTATTATGAGTATTCACTCTTGTAGAGGATATAACACTTTATAGTACCCTTCATGTACTTGAAGACTTTATTCACTACTAGATAATCCTCTCTACTAGGATTAGCCATATAATGCCCATCTAATGCTTAGGAAATCTAGTCTACTTTTTCCTACATACTACATTGATAATCTCGTTCTTCTCATAGTTTGATCTCTCATAATATCTCTTTTTATGTATTCTCTTTATATTAAAAATCTAATGCATTTTTTAATGCCCTTGACTGTTGCAAGCATACATCTAGGTACAGGAATAAAGTATGCTCTAATACTAAATAAAGGTTAAAAGATTGGTTTTTTTTTTAAAGTTTTTTTTATTATTACCCAGGGTATCCCCAAACCCTACGACCCTGACCTAGTGTTTCCACTTAAAGGAGATCCAAGGGGTGAGACTAGTCCTTGGGGGAGGGGGGGGTGAATCCACATCCCAAAATAAATCCCCCTCTTAAACCTGGGAAGGGAGTTGAACCCGAGATCGATGGGGAGCATACCAACCACTCAAGCCAACTCACCTGCCCATTCAATCTAAAAGATTAGTCTTTTGTTCATGCAAAGGTGGGTGAATCTATAGAAAAATAATAATTTAAAGTTGACTAATAGCATAAGAGTAATTGAGTAACCATTTTGTGTGGTTAGACAATGTAATACTTATTAGGTAATGAGAAATCATCTTATGGCTATCTTAACTCTTAAATATATTACACAATTAATGTTTTAATCATTTATAGTTGTTTCCATCATCCTATGGGTTACAATTGAGTATCTAAGAATCTTTGGTGGATACTAAAGCATAATTAGTTATATTTAAGTTAGTGGCTAGTTTTTATGATCATGTTAAGTATTGTGTTTTTATTCAATTGTATTGGAGGTATCTTCCTCAAAGTGGACTAACACCTTGCCCTCTTGATATAGCATACTATTATCAATTATTTCTATAATATTTCATATAATATTAATATTATTTTGAAAGTTTGATTACATTTTACATATATTTAGATCTTTGTCTTTTCAAGGTGAGACCTATTCAAACTAATTAATCCTCTAAATTTGGAATTTTTACCTATATATCTCTTTTTGTGCTAATGAGGCACATGGTCAAATTATTTTCATCACCTAACTGCCGTTTATATGACACATTTATCACACTTATCTTTTCATAAGAAACATTAGAAACACATGTCCTATGCACATGCAAGGTGGTTAAAGCTCAAAACTATATTTTTTATGCCCTTCTCTACATAATCAAGACATTCATATATAATTGCAGACATCAAGAACTTTTACCTATATATCTCTTTTTGTGTTAATGAGGCACATGGTAACTTTGTTTGTATCACCTAACTCTTATGTATATGACACATTTATCAAACTTATCCTTTCATAAGAAACATTAGAAACACATGTCCTATGCACATGCAAGGTGGTTAAAGTTCAAAAATATATTTTTATGCAAACCCTTCTCTACATAATCAAGACATTCATATATAATTGCAGGATTTTACAATGTTTGAAGGTTACATATTTAATATGAATTTAATATCATGCAAATTGAGAGAATGAGTGAGAGAAATAGAAGAGGAATTAGGGTTTAAATGAATGGGGAGGGAGGAAGTGATGATAGTGACCCAGATGAGGGTGGATCTTACTTGCCTTGTGTTTCTTCTAGTAAGGATTGGGTGTCTATGGTCTTCTCTAGTTGAAAGGCTCTTTGGTGATACCCCCTATTCGGGGGGTTTTCCTTTTGAAGTAGGTTTGGTGTTGTTAGTTATGGGTTGGATGTGGTTGTGTGTGAAAGTATAGAAGGAATGAATTGAATGCAATGAAATGGTTTAGATTATCAAGTAGAAAGAGATAGATAGAAATAAAAATAGTGCAACATGTTAAGAGATTGGTAGAGTTGTTAGCAAATAGTAAGAATAGAAATAAGAAATAATGGAAACAATGTTTAAGCTAACATTTTCCCCCTTAATACATTGTTCCTAAAAACAAACCCTTGAAACAAATCAAATTTCACCTTGCCAAGGGACTTGGTAAGGATACTAAGAATCGGTAGGACAATACTAAAGCTAAATGCGATTTTGAACCACTTTCTCTCAAATGTAATGATGTTTGACCTCTATGTGCTTGGTGCACTCATGAAAAACTATATTCTTGACAAGCTTATATACACCCTGGTTGTCATAAAATAGAATCAGTCGCTGACATTCAAAAATACCCATATATACTAGAATGCAACCTAACCAAATTGCCTCACGCATAGCTCTCGTGCGACATGATATTCAACTTTTGTAGATGAGAGAGAAATAAAAGTCTTATTATTACTTATCCACAAAATAAGACTAGATCCAAGATGAAAAATAAAGCATGATATTGATTTTTGATCATCTATAGATCCAACATAGTCCGAGTTAGCATATTTCTACAAGAAGAACTAATCATTCTTCTTATATTCCAAAATATATTCAAGATTTCCTTAGACATAACACAAAACATTCTTAGTTCCAATCCAATGAAATTTATTTATCTCTTGCATGAAACAAGATAAGTCACTAATAGTAAAGAATAAATCTAGTCTGATATATGTGAAGTAGATGGGACTCCCAACAAGCTACCTATAGAGATTTACATCAACTTGAGGTGATCCTTGGAAGCAAGATAGTTGTAAACCTTTCTCCATGGATGTGGGCATAGTTTTATAATCAGACATGTTGAACCTTTCCAAGATTGTCATGCAATATTTCAACTGAGAGATAAAGATATGATGCTTCTTCCACCATATCTCCAATCCAAGACAATAGTGAAGTAGCCCCAAATCTAGCATGTTGAACTAATTTGTTAGATTATTCTTGATAGTATCAATGAGTGTTTGAGCTCACTATGATCACAAGATCATCAATATACAAGAAAATAATGACAATTTCTATACCAAATGATATACCTTGTGAAGAGGATGGTTGTTGATGAATCCTTCAAGTTGGACTATATAAATTTCTTCTTCAAGGTCCCAATTTAGGAAACCACTCATGATATACATTTGATAAATCCTCCATCCTTTCAGTGAAGCTAATGCACACACAACTCAGATAGTTTTAAGCTTTGCAGTGGGTGCAAAGGTCTCCTAATAATCAATGCCATCCTATTGAGCATATCCCTTTACAAAAGATGTGGTTTGTATTTTTTGATGGACCCATCTGCCTTATATTTTATTTTGTAAACCCATTTGTAGCCTACAGGTTTCTTTCCTCTAGGTAGATCAACAAGTTCCCATGTTTGATTCTTCATCAAATATTCATACTCAACATCCATGGGTTTCTTCCAATGTGATTGATTAAGGGCTTCATGAGATGTATTAGGTTTAGTACTTGTTGATTACCCAAAGGCCTTACACTGCAACAAGACAGAAAACAAGTTGATTGTTCAAATATCTATGGAGAAGCCAACTCCAACTATCAATATCCTCTAGAACTTAGACTAACTATGACAAGGATTCTGCAAATACTTCTACACTTTATGCTCTGCAAGACCCGAGAGGGTGATCCCTTGGTGAATATATAATCTTTGTGCCACACTCACAAATTACACCAAAAACAAGCAGATAATCTCATATATAAGCTCAAAAAAGAGGGAGAATGCTCAAGAATGGAAAATTCTTTAGTGATCCTCAACCTTATTGGAGCATCAGATGAATAAAAATTATAACAAACATAAAATGAAATGTATTCTAATAATCAACAATTTATAGTAAATACAGATGAAATTTGAACACATAAATGACTGTAAAGACTAAGGCCAACTATAACTAGTGCCTTATTCTATTGGGTGCTTCAATTTAGAAGACATAAAATTAGTTATAGCAGAATTCTATTTAATAGCATTTAGATCTAAGATGATATTGTCTTACAATATTTCTTATCTACAATCCCAACCCAGACTACTTATCAAATCCTTGAACAAGCCCTACCACTCTGCAATTTTGTTTCAGAATTTAATTGATCCCTTAGATCAAAGCATAAACACAAATTACATACATCACATGAATGCACTGAATGAAAGAAAACCTTGATTATATTTCATTCAAAAGATGATATAATTGTACAATGGAGAGAAACAGAACAAAATTGTATTTTTATTGAATTAATTCTCTATTTCTTTCATAAAACAATTTACATATAACTCCTTCAAGAACCTGCAAAAAAATTGACACAAGACTCTTATCTATTACTCTACAAAATCTTTAGAATTTTCTCATTTTCACCTAAAAACCTGCTATAGGAACCTATGACTCTAACTAGACAAAATTCAGAACCAAAACCAAAACCCTATCTCTTGGCCTTGAATTCCCTTTTATAGAAAATAAGGGAGAAAACAAGCTTCGGGCTAGAGGAGACACCTGTCGTTCAAAAGTGACCAGTCATCCATAATTTTGTTACAAAATATTCTCTTTAAGGAATGTCACAACCAACACCAAATATTTGTAACTGCTTCATCATGACACTTTATGCACTTTACCATCATTTTTGTTGCTGATGAAGATCTGATATGGGCCGACCTTGTTGTTGTTCATACTAAAAATGGTAACTGCTACAAGAGAACAAAACTGCCTATTAGACTACCACATCAAATAGTTAGCTAACTAACTGTTTGCATTCCTCACTCCTCCTTTGAGTAGGTGTTACTCCATTTGCCATATTCTTCATCAAATGTCCATCTAAGATTCATGATCTCATCAACCTTTTTTCTATATGGAGTATATTTAACTGCTACTTGACTTGCCTGTCTTTCAAAAGACTCAAAGAATGTCCCTGTACATATTATTTTGTCCATGTTTTCCTCCAGCATGCCAGTATCCAGCTCCTCACAAATCAGTTCTACTTGGCTCTTGATAACCCTTTCTTCCTCTTCTTTCCAAAGTTGTAAAGGCTTAATTTCCCCATTTTCATCCACAATACCTGCCAAAAGTGTTTCATTCAGCTCACTGAAGTTCGTCATCAACTCCCTTACCTTTCTCTCTATACTTCTGGCAAATTCTAGGCATCTTGCATTGACTTCACCAACAAATAGGTTGGCTAAAGTGTAGGTGGCCTCTCAGCATGATATTTGGAAGCCATTTACATTATTCTAAGTTCATTTTCCCTTTTTAACCATTCTATAAACAAATGGATTGTCACTTCCTTGTCTCTACGAAAACTTTGAATAGTATTAAATAACAAAGAATATAAAGAATGAATGTTATTTAACCTACTATCCACCTTGTCATTCAAATAACTTAGCACTAAGCTAACTATCTCTCTTTTCTTGAAGGTAGATTGATCCTCTGACTCCTTTAGTTTATTCTCCAATTCAGTGAAAATGAAAAGTTGGGTTCTTATTGGATCAGTTGGTCTAGTAGGTTCTTCATCAACATGTGGTACTAATGATATGCTTGGGATATCAGTCTCACTATCAAATTGAACTGTTGCATCTACATGGGTAACATGTGGAGACCTAGATGTTGATGGTGCTGATGCAATTGTAGGATTAGAAGGGGATACTCCTATATGTCCCCGCTCAAGAAGTTGAACTCTAGTTTGTAGCTCCACACATCTCTTTTGAACTGCATTAAATTCATTGAAAATATTTTCAAACTTCTTTATAAGTTCCTCCTTTTCCATGGCCTCCCTCTTAGAAGTTTCATGGGCCAATTTGGTCACATCAACAACTAACTTTTAGGCCTCAACATTTGATGTATCAGAGGATCTTTTTATGATGAGGCTTCCCCTCAAGTTTGGATTTATATCACTAATATCAAGACTTCTAGGCCCCTGGTCTAATGCTCATATTGCCAAGTTTGCATAATCATCTACAAATTCTGATCCTTTCAATGCTAACCTTTCTTCTTCCTCTGAATTGAATTTCTGCTCTTTTTATTTCCTAATGGCATCAAAAGTATTTTCTATATCTCACTCTGGTAGAATTAAAACCCGAACCTTATTTATGATGATCCCACCTTCATCTACGGTGAATCTTTTGAATTCTTCCATCATCTCATTCTTGACTTCTTCCTAATTTTCTTTGTCAAACCTATCTGGCCTTTGGGCCTTTTTCTCAACACTTCTCCTTTTGTATTCTTCTATTTTCATTTTCCATACAAATTGCAAGAAGGTCAAGCTTCTCACAAAAGCCTCATCCTCAAGAAATTTATCACATGCCTCCTTTATGGTATCTCTTAAGGCGCCACCTTGAATATCTAAAGGATTGAGGTCCAATTTTAATGTTGGTGGCACAAGAGGGATACCAATCTATATATCTGTATCTGTCACTACAATAGTATCCTCCTCTTGTTTTTCTTCTATGTGTTGTTCCACTACTTGTTCTTCAACCTACCTTGGAGGTGAAAGGGGCACATGTGTTGGTGAGGGACTCTTGTTTTATTCTTCAATATCAATGATTTTGAACCCCTTAAAAGGTTTTTCTTGTACTTTTGGGGGTGGTTTTGTCTTCAATATTTTCTTTCCTTTTCTCCTCACCAACTCTTTGCTGTCACTACTACTTTCATCTTCACTACTTGTCTCTTTTCTTACCCTCTTTGGAGAAGCCTCATAAATAGTTATGCCTTCTTCTATCCCATCTATTCTTTGAGGTGGAAGAGGTCATGGGATTTGTGGTTTCATTCTCATATGATGAATCAAGGTTGCCTCTTCTAGTGTTATGGGTGTAGGCCATTGCAAATTTTTTCTCTCAACCTATTAGCCATGGACTTCCTCAAGTCTGGTCCTCTTTTCCTTCAATGCAATAATTAATTCATCAAAGTTATTCATTACACAATCAACCTTGGCACAAAATGGAGTGAAATCTCTAAATGGGTCATAGCTTGGATCTATTCTCTGCACTATAGCCCATAACTTTCGAAAAGCTATCTATTTCTCCTTCCTCCAATCCCAAGTCATGAAGTCAAACTCATCCCTTATTATATCCTTAGGGAAGTTATACTTAAGGGGCACTTGACCTCCTTTAATTCTTTCCCTGAACATATTATAAAACCCTTTAGGGTCACTATGTCTGGCTAGACTGACCCATAAATGATATGGTGCAAAAAGCTTGTCAAAATGCACCTATCCCCCTTTAATAATCATAAAATATGGAATAATATTATAATCAGGGAAAATAGTTCATTTGCCTCTCCCCTTCAACTCTTTATCATGAATGCACCCTATTTGCCACATCACTTCAGCAAAACCCAATCTTAAATGAATATTGAAAGGTAATGCATGTGGCTCACCAAGGAAACCATAAACTCTGATTGCTATACTAACATGACAAAGGATAATGTCCCCCTGTTGAGAATCAAATCTGAATTAAGTAAAATATCTTGATTTGAGAAATTAAAATCATAGAAGCCATCTATCTTTGGAAGAAATCATCATTTTCATTGATACCATAATAACCCATAAGTTATCGAACAAGTCTAATAGCATTCTATCGAAATATCCAAAATTCAAATAGTATCAATGAGACCCAGCGATGTCTCATCGATATAAAAAGGGTATCGAAGGAAAGGGAACATTGATGAACTCTAAAAGGGACTCATCGAAAGAAATGATTCTATCGAAAGAGGATATCGAAGAAAGCAGAGATGGTTTTCATCAACAGGAAAAGGCTTCCAAGGAAATAATACCAATGGTGCAACATGAATGAAACTTACAGAAAGAAGCTTTCTTATTGAAAGAATGATATCAATCAAACAAAAGGAAGCTACGTCGATAAAAGATATTGATAAGAATATGAGTTTCAAGGAGGCTAAAAGGCATGTTACCGATATGTGTGGTTTTACCGATGCAACTTTATCGAGGAAGACTACTAATGAGCTCATCGATGAAAGATGATAGTAGAAGAAAATCATCAAAAGAAAGATGGCCTCGATGAAACAATAGACCCATTCATCGAAGGAGTGTAGTGATGTCGATGATGAAATAGGTTTCGAGGAGGCTAAAAGGCATGTCTCCGATATGCATTGTTTTGCCAATACAACTTTATTGGTGGAAGATGACAAGAGAGGATAAACAAAGGCTTCAGTGAGACAATAGATCCATTCATCGACGGGGCGTAGTGATATCGATGGAAGAGGTATTTCGGTGGAAAAATAAAGGAGGTCACCAAAGCCCAAGGTTTCTTCGACATAAAAACCTGATGGATATCAGATAGGTATCGGTGAGGAGACAACCATAGTGACCGAATGCAGCATTTCGATGAAGGGAGAAAATACCTAGTCGAAGTAATGTTGGAAACAAAAGTGTTAGTTAACGGTTATATGTTGAAAAGCCACAATGCTTGGTGATGATGTATACTCTCATATAAAGGAGGGAGATTTTGTAATATGGATAGGATTCATTTTTTTGGAGAAAGGAGTAGATTATAGCCTCAGGCTTACCACTGTACTATTTTGGTAAATATATATAATATAATTAGTTGTTTTTCCTTTGCATATGTGTTGCGGATTAGTGCATTTTTCTATAGGTAGTTGCTTATGATATTATCTAAAGGAGATAAGGTTATTTGTGTTCTTCCAGTAAAATTTTGTGTTTCATATTGTCTTGTGAATTGTAATTGTTCCTTGTATTTCTTCATTGGATGGTCTCTTAAGGTTAGAATTAAATTCATTCAAGTGGTTTACAATATAGACATTGAATTAGAGCTCATAAGAAATAGTAACTGACAGACTCATCGAGAGGGGGTGGGTTTAAAAACTATCTCATAAGTTTACACAATAAGTCCTAAAGAGGTATAAAGACTCTATAGCCCAAACAACAAAGAAAGGCACTGGTCATCTATAAAATACAACTCATCAATTCATACTTTCACATTAAAAGTAATAGGAGTAGCTGAGCAGGAATTCTAGAATAAATTAGCAATAGTGTATATATATATATATATATTTCAAGCACAAAGATCAAATAGCTTTTACAACAATAGTCTTGAACTCATCTCCTATATCTCCATCCTAGGAATTTATGCCATTTTGAGATAGGAGGAAATCAGATCAAGATACTTAATCTGCTATAAAAATCATTAGTCATTAAAAATAGCTAGTGAGTAGGTATACTCACCTAGGTTCTGCAAAGCCTAAAGTGAGAGAGTTAGTAACCAAATAGGTTCACTCTATAAGTTGGCCAATTCAATTGGAAGGTTTGAGCATAGGAGATGGCATTTCCTTAGAACCTATCCAATTTGTTGATTTGAGACCCAACACCCCCAATTATGCTCAATTCTCAAAAGTGGCAGCCTCTCTTTCAGTCTTATAAAATCATGCAGCTGTGTGGGAATCCTCAGTGGATTCACTGTTAATCTCTGCCTCAATCTAAAAGAAAAATTATTGGCAAACCTCACAAAAATGTCCTCCTACCTATCCGAAGACATCCATGCTCCAAAGCTACACTAGCATCTCATTGTTGTCAATTGTTCTTTCGAGATTCATGTTGCCCTCAAATTAATCTACGTTTCTATATAGGAACATGTGCATTAGCAAGGAATAATAGTAGAAATGAGTGCTAAATACACCACTATTGACATTTTCCAACCCCTCATGAATCTTCTCTTCAAGGTATGGGGTAAAGTCAAAGATCATTGTAAAATTTGGATGCTAAATTTGTATAGCCATATACATAAAATCAAGTGGCATAACTGTAATAGGATCGAATCCTAATATCTGACACAGAGAGAAGAAGATGTCCTGCAAATAGGTGGCAAAAGAACTAATGGGAAAGGCTCCTTTGAACTAGGGCCAATATGGTAAGTTGTCACTCCTGCTTTTGCCAAATGAGCTGGAAGGAGGCTAGTTCTGATGAAACCCTTCATCCTATAATATTTTGCCTTCAATTTATTCAAATCTATCCGTACTAGGGTAGTAGAAGGTTCATATAAAAATCTCTTGGAATTCCTCCCTCCTGATCATCAAAAAAATCTCTCCCTCATTTCCCCTTATAACCCTCAAAATAGGGTCATACCTATCTCCAACATCTTTGAGAAGGTCGACATCCATGAATACATTTGACACTACCAACTTTCCCAAGTCATATTGCCAAGCCCTTGAAAATGGGGATTGCAAATTTATTTGTCCAATCCACAATCTCAACATTTCTATCCCAGTCATCAGTACCCTAGCATATGTGATGTGGTAAGCTTTATCAGTTAACCCTTCTCTAAGGGTTTTACCCTGAACAATTCTTTTCTCTTGATATCTATCATTGGTGTAGGGTTTTAATTGATCAATAAAATCATCAAAAAGGTTTCTCTTCAGATATTCTATTTGTCCTGAGTGGTTTCATAGGGGAACCATCTTACTAGATGGGGATTTCTTATCAATGACCCACAAAGGGAAGAAGAAAACTAGGGCTTAACATGAGAATATCTACCACAACACAGAAAGGTGCAAATTCTTAATTCTTTATGCCAAATTCTAAACCCTAGAGCAATTTACAATCTTTTCCCTACAATTTTCACACAATCGCACTTCAACTGCTTTGAAAACATAAAAGAAAGATTGAGAAACTTACAACTTTGTATGCACCAGATGAACCCTAATTTTGCACTGAAAAAACTTGTTCCAGTCTTCTCCAGCTCAACAATCACCTTTCAATCACCTCTAAATTTCTTTATGAGTCAAAAATGGGTCATAAAATGTTTGTATTATCATTGTGGAATGAAGGGTCACTGTCTCATCTTCCATTACTACTTGTGTGAGCAAAGAAATGACTCCAATTTGTATTTGAATTAAGATTGAAATAGGACTGTTGATCTTTGCCATGTTGGCGTATCACTAGATCTACATTGGTGAATCTGATATTGACCTTCATATGTTCCAAGTGAACCCATCAAAGGTATGACATAGCACCTCCAACTCACCATCCACTTCATCTCAGTCAGCGGCCCCACTATCGACTCACCTAGCCCTGCCTTAGGCATATGGCATCATCTTGTGATGCAACAGTCTTTATCCTTCATTTATCTTCAACCGTGGGGTTGTGAGGGTCGTTGGATCTATTTGAATGTTATCTCCCTCCCATGACGACTGCCTATGTTAACAAGTTAAACATCGAGCACCTTTCTGCTTAAATTAAAACATCGTTGTCTGTTAATTGCATGTGCAATTTGATGAACCTTTAGTAGCTCGATATTTAGCATAAAGGGATAGGGAAAAATAATATAAAGTGTCTACTAAAATATTAAAAGAGGACCCACTGAAAGAATTAATGCCTAGGAAAATATATGGCCCCTCCAACGATGACATGACCCTCAGACTTAAGTGAGAAAAGGTAATGCAGAATTATAATAGGTTTCAGACTTAAGTGAGAAAAGGTAATGCAGAATTATAATAGAATTATAATAGGTTTAAGGGTCAAATTTACCTCATGTCATGCTGGAATTTGTGTCATTAATCCTATGGAGAGGTCTAGAAGATAAATTAGGTGAGAATCCCTGATGGTGGTTTGAACACATTTTGGATGTGGACATTGCTATTGTTTTGAAGATTGATTCTCCAAAGTACTAAGAACAACAAACAACTCTCCTTACAACTCAATTTCATTTGTGGGTGGAGAAGAGTCTTCAATCACATCATCTAACTATGAGAGAAGTCTATGGGAAGATGATGGATCTTCTCTATGCAGTAGGGAGTCAAAAGATGACTCATTAAAAAACACATCTCACCTCTCAAAAATATTATGTGTCTCAAAATATATGATACAATAAACTTTTGCGATCAAGTTATATCACAAAAATATGCCCAAGAGTATTTTGACATTATAGATAAAATCTTTACTCTTCCTTGTA
The DNA here is from genome assembly GCF_030272615.1 of Cryptomeria japonica. Classification (NCBI taxonomy): domain Eukaryota; kingdom Viridiplantae; phylum Streptophyta; class Pinopsida; order Cupressales; family Cupressaceae; genus Cryptomeria; species Cryptomeria japonica. Next base: position 631,567,907 of record NC_081408.1, on the reverse strand, counting down.
AGAAAATACACCCAAGCCTTGTGAGAGAAGTGGATTCTATTGTAGAGGCACAAAGAACACTTAAAAAGAGGAAAACAAATCAAGGAGAAACAAGTGACCTTTTTTAGAACCTTTAGCAATAAGTTTTCCATCTTAGGAGATGAGACAAGATTTGACACCATATTTAACCTAAAATTCCACTTTAAGCTTATGATTTAAAAGCTAAAAGATAGATAAGAGATTGGTTGTCAAACCTAGAACATAGAGTACATTGGTGATAAAACAACTTCTCATGCCAAGGGGGATGGTGATAGTACCAATGTCTTCTGCGACATATTCTTTATCATTGGATATCTAAATTAGATCACCACTAAGTTGAGTAGTCAGAGTATCAAAAAAATATTTAGGATTCCCAAAGATACTAAGAGGGGGGGTGTGAATCAGTATCTAATGGGTTAACAAAATTTTTGATCTTATTAAACAAATTGCATTCCAAAACAATGTACCATTAAACAATAATTAATGTAGTAAATAATAAAAATAAGCACAACATAGAAATCACACCATAACACAAGATTTTTAACGAGGAAACCCATTGTGGGAAAAGCCTTGGTGAGATTTGTGACCCACAATATTCACTCACTGGCCAATGAATGGATATTACTTACAATAGGGGCCTACACATGCAAGAAGGCCAATTGCCTAAAGCTCACTTCTTAATTACAAAAGGAAGTCTCGCTGACTTACAAAATGGATTAAGTAAATCCAATATAACATATTGCTTTAGTTCAGCATCTATTATGCCAGGTTTAGTACCGCTTTAAGCTCATACAATAACCATAAACCTTACTCCAAAATCCTTAATATTCACATGTTCACATCTACCTATTACATAAATGATCTACAAGATCTCATACTTATATATGATTCCTATTACAATTTGCCTTGTCGGCTTACAAAAAGATATTACAATTAAATACAAAAGGCAATAAACAAAATCTTGCTGGCCAGGGTGTCGGTAATCATCTTTGTCGCTGCTAGTAAACTATCTATCGGTGTAGAGTCTGTTGATGTCGGTGCCATAAGATTGCAAGGTTTCCATCAATGATAATACCTTCGATCACCTACAATGTCTCATTGGAGTGTGCAATGCCAACAATCTCCCCCTTTGGCATTGATGGCAACACCCATGAGAAAAATCCAAAAATGTATCCAAAATTTGAAGTCCAACATATCTTGCCAAAACTATGTGCTCCCCTTGAGAAGATGATCTCTTCTAATGATCATTTTTCTCATCTCTACTACTCCCCCTTTGGCATCAATGACAAAGGTTGTCAAAAATGTCAACTGAGTGTAGTTTGCAGTTGGATCCTTGTAACAAGTTGGTTACAATCTGAAAAAGATCTGTCAATACAAAATTTAGACTCTAAGTGAACCTTTCACTATCCTTCAGTGTTGCTTTTGTCCTTTGTATTGTACTGGTGAGGGTGTGTATTTTCTCTTCTGGTGTCTTCAGTCCTAGAACAAGTGCATCTGAAATCTCTTTTCTCAAAGAGATGAGGATGTCAAGTTTCAGACCAAGTTTGCATTTTAGTTCCTTAGCCTTGAACTTTATTCTTTTCTTTTCCTTCTCCAATTTCTCAAGTTTTTCTTCAAATTCTCCTATTTCCTTCTTTATTACCGATAATGGTTCTGGTGAACCAATGATATTGTCAGTAATATTATTTCTTTCTTTCTATGCTTCACTGATTTTCTTGTCTATATTCATTGTCAAAACATCAGTTTTGCATGTATCCCTGTATAACTCCTTAAATTCCATTATTTTTTTTCTAAGTGCCGGTAAAAGGGTATTAATGTGTCCCATGCACTTCTTTATTGTCTCATCAAAGAATTTATCCTTTTCCTTATTCATTTTCTCACTGAATGTCTCCTCATTAAGTTGATCAACTGTCAATAAGTTGTCGATGATATAACTAGACAATGTGTCTAATTGACTCAAATAATCCTTATTTTCCACATTCCACTTGGGTGCAATCAATTTCAATAAAGGAATTGTATCATCAATAGCCTTATATGCAAGTGCATTGTAATCTGTGATTTTCTTGATGGAATCCAATAATACCTCTATTACATTTGTCGGTTTGAATTCTATTAAGGAAGAACCAGAAGATTGTCCAACTACCTTAACAATATACATTCCACTGGTGTGAGTAACCTCTTTTCTTGTGTCATCCTCTGATAGGTTAGTTTGTGTCTGCATCTCAACTAGCAAAGGCTTGGGTTTCTCAGCAGTTGCCAATGGTACTGTCTTAGTATGAACCTATACCTCAACCTTTTTCTTTTCCTATTTCTCATTGTGTACCTCAGTATGTTTCTTTGTGCTTTCTTCTCTTGGTTTCTTTGATGAAGTCTCATTATTTACTGTCGGTTTCTCAGTATACACCTCTGAATTGTCCATTTCTGGTTTTTCTAACTCTATGGGTTTTCTAGTGTCTGCATCAGTTACCATTCCAGTACCAACAGGATCAACTAATTGTTCAGTATGTGTTTCAACCCCAATCTCAATATTTCCAACTGTATGCTCAACTTGTGTTTCCATTTCAGTATCCTCAGTTGGTGGCTCAGTTGCCACATCTTTCTTCTCAATGGTTTCCTTATCAACCACAATGTTTACCTCTTGTGTATCAATGTTCCTTGTATATAACACTTCTGAATCAGGATTGGTGTCCTCATGCGTTGATTCCAACTCAACATTATTAGTAGCCAGTGATGTATCAACATTTTGTGGAAGTGGAGCATCAGAAGAAGGTGGGGGCAAGTTGTTTGTCACTTTTATGCTTAGAGGTCCACCTACCTTGCCTTTACCTTTATCCTTATCCTCTTGGTAAACTCTAAAAGCTTTGGGTCATTTAAGTTCTTCTTTCTTTTCATTCTCCACAAAGAAGATATCCCATTTGTCTATTATCTCTTCTAACATTTCATTCACTCTACAAGCCATTAAACCTACATGCTGGTGACCAGTGGAAAATACAGTCTTGTTTGCCTCACTTATCAATTCATCAATTTCTTTTGTTGATTTAACTGGCTGAACTGCAAGTAATTTTTCTATTTTTATCTTCTTATCCAGTTCCATAATGGCTAACCTTTTTGCATCTAGTCTTCTATACAAGTCACTTGGTAAATCATCTACAACTTCTATCAAAAATTTCTTATCTATGTCTAAGTATAGAATGCCACTATTTTCTATGCTTTCCTTTTCTTCGTTTGTAAAAGTATTATACAATTTTCTGACATTTGACAATTTTCCATCATTTGTTATTTCATTCAAAAGATTGTCTAAAGGAGGAATAACTTGTTTTTCTTTCTTCTTCCTTGGTGTTATTTTCTTTGTCAGGGGCCTTACTGCCAGTTGTTTCCTTCTTGTTCTCTTTGGTGCAGGAGAGGGTACCGGTGAAGGTTATCTTTAACTTTCTACTCTCTTAAACTCAACTAGGATTTCATTGTTAGATGAAGTTCCAACTGGTGAAAGATGAGCTTCTAGTTGTATCCCTTCCAAGTTTCTTTCCTTAATACTAGTGATATTCAATATGTTCTCCTTGATTTCTTTCACCTCTTTTGATGCTTTTCTGATAGTTTGCTCTCTTTTCTTCCTTTGTTTAAGGGTTTGTACATTGCTCTCAATGGTTTAAAAATTTCCAAATATTTCCTCTTCAGGTTCTTTAGGGGCTTCAAGTAGGGCTTTAGCATATGTCTCAATTATGTTATCATCTACCTCATAACCCATTTTTGTCACCCAAACAGTTCTAGAAACCACTACTTCCATCCAAATTTCATCCTTTTTGATAACAAAACATATCTCTTTCAATATTTGTCAACTATGCTTTGAGATAGCCTTTCCCTTGTTTTCATTCTAGCCTTAAATGCTTGAAAGTGTTCAATTATGTTATTTTCCCTGCCATCTCCCATGTTGGTAAAGATATCCAAAAGTTATTTTCCTACCAGTATGTCAAAACCAAATTCTTTTCTACCGATACCGGGAACTTCTTTAGTAATGTATAGCATTAGGCATACAAGTAAATTACCAAATCTGAAAGTACCTTTCTTATCAACTTTAATTTTCTTTAGGTTGTTAATTAGTTCATCCTTTAGCCATTCACATATGTCAATCTTAGTGTTACTATTCACCATGTCATAACCACTCTTGATACATAAACTTTAAATAGAGTTTAGTCTGTTAGCATGTGTAGTCTTGTATCTTAGTATCATTCTAATGAATCTGACATTTATATCTTTCACATCATTGACTCTCAAGGATTTGTTGTCATGGATTGCACCAGTTAGTGTCATCACATTGTTGTTTGTAACTTTCGTAGTTTTGTCAGGCATGCTACTGGTGGAAGGTAAGCTAGTCACTGGCCTAACTTCTTCTCTTGTGATCTTATGGATGGATTCAAGCCAAAATAATTCCCCATGAACTCTACTAAGTACAATTCTCACAACTTCCTTAGGAAAATTAGGAATACTAAGTATTTCCACAAAACCTAGGGTTTCTATGATCTTATGTTCCAGTTTCACAATACCATTCTCATCACAAATTACAGTCCTATACATGTTCATAATTTCATCAGCACCAAGTTCCTCAATATGACAATGTATGTATATCCTAGGGTCTTTTGCATAAGCAACTCCTTTAGGAATTTTAGAAAATGCACCTAGGGTATCATCCTGCTTCACTACTTTGGGTATGATCTTAAATACGAGCCTAGGACGTTTAACCACTTCAACAACAGTAGGGTTTGCAATGAATTCAGGTGCAGAGGAGGAAGTCTTTTGATAAATACCTTAATCTGCCTTTAGGTTTGAATACTTGATAGATTTTACTTCACTTCTCGCTGTGGATGCCTTCGCTCGGGTTTTTCGCTCTCTTAGGAAATTTGAATGCTTGATGAGTGAAAAAGAGTTTAAAACACTTGCTTTATATTGTCATTTCCTTCAACTACCATAATAGATTCCTGTCGGTTAAGTGAAACTCTACTCATCTGCCAGTAAGGAAGCAATTCATCTTCTTACCATCAATTGAGGGTAAACTAGCATTTTTTCAATTAGTTTCCATACCCCCAAGGGATTTGTTTTTAGTTAGATGAAGAATCTCCTACCGGTGGATTGATACTCTGTTCTACTGGTGAAGGAATAGCTTCATTAATATTTTGATCTGTCTTTCTAATCCATTGTTTTGAAAATTCCTGCTTTACCTCATCAATCTTTTCTTTACCTTTCAAACTAGGTCCTTTGTTATTTGCCGGTGATGCCTTACTTCTACAAAATTTTGCAATATGTCCAATCTTGTTACAAGCATAACAAGTCACATTATATTTCTGAATATCTTTTTCGTATCCTATGCAAGTATGTGTTCTGCATTGGTTAGATAAGTGTCCAAATCTTCCACAAACATAACATCTTACATTCATTCTGCAATTTTTCTGAATTATGACCAATTTTGTTGCATTTAGAACATTGACCGGTGGGTGCATTAGTGTTCTGATAGTTTTTATATCTACACTGATTTTCTCTATGACCATACTTGTTGTAGTTAAAGCACTTCCCATTAAATTTGTAGACATTAGGTTGTCTTACCGGTTTACTATGATCATGATTGTTTGCAGTACTGGACCTTTCACCAATTTCAAAGCCAAGTCCATTAGTATCTCCATTTGGTTTCTAATTTTTTAGCATGTCATCAAGTTCTTCTTAACTTTTCTTGAATTTCTCTTTATGTTGGTTTGCAGTAGCCAACTCATTTTCCAAGAAATCCTTTTGTCTCATGAGTTCAGTTTTATCATGTTCCAAGTGAATCAGATCTGTCTTTAACATATCATTTTCATGACTGAGTCTTAGATTTTCATTTCTAGCATCATTGATTCTCCTAGCCAAGTCATCTTCATTCTTCTTTCCATCTTCAATGTCTTTACAAAATCTTATAGTCATATCTTGCATCTCATTTTTCAAGGTTATGGTTTCTTGCTTCATCTTACTTACAAGATCATTAAGAGTTTCCTTTTCATCATCATCATTCTGTATCTTCTCATGAAGTTCTCTTCTTTTGCTTCTAGCAATAGTAAGATTCTCCTAAAGTCCTTGAATGATTTCCTGTGCAGCCTTCAGATCATCTTCAAGTTTGATATTCTTCAACTTTTCTGCATCATAATCTGCAAGAGCTATTTCTAGATGCTTTCTCAAGTTATCCATCTGTACCAGTGTAAGAATCTCCCTCAAGCTGTTAGGATTTTGAAAAAGGAGGACCAAGCACTAATACCAATTGTTAGGATTGCCAAAGATAGTGAGAGGGGGGTTGAATCAGTAACTAACCAGTTGACAAATTTTTTGATCTTATTAAACAAATTGCATTCCAAAACAGTGTGACCCACAATATTCACTCACTGGCCAATGAATGGATATTACTTACAATAGGGGCCTGCACATGCAAGAAGGCCAACTCCCTAAATCTCACTACTTAATTACAAAATGAAGTCTCACTGACTTACAAAATGGATTAAGTAAATCCAATATAATGTACTGCTTTAGTTTAGCATCTGCTATACCAGGTTCAGTACCGGTTTAAGCTCATACAATAACCATAAACCTGACTCCAAAATCCTTTAATATTCGCATGTTCACATTTGCCTATTATATAAATGATCTACAAAATATCATACTTATATATGAGTCCTATTATAATTCATCTTGTCGGCTTATAAAAAGATATTACAATTAAATACAAAATGCAATAAACAGAATCCTGTTGACCAAGGTGCTGGTAATCATCTTTGCCATTGTCGGTAAACTATCTACTAGTGCCGATGCTATAAAATTGCAAGGTTTCCATCAATGACAATACCTTCAATCACCTACAATTTCTCATTGGAGTGTGCAATGCCAACAATAAATCCTTGTTTCTAATCATATGTTGTCTGGTGCCAGAGTCAATCAACCAACCATCACTTGCAGATGGAGCTTTGGGAGATAAGAACTAGGTTATGATTAGCACCACAATTGGCATTATCAAGTGTATCCTCATCAAGAGCCTCATCTGATAACTCAGCTCATTGTGCTACAACATTTCCTCTATGTCATTGGTGATGAGGATATCCTCTTGATTTAAGAATGACTACAACTAGATGGACCTTCCTTACTACATTTGCCTTGTGTAAGGCCATTATACGAATAACCATTAGTATCATGTATGACAGTATGATAAATGTAACACCATCGATTGCCTTTTTGAGGCTTCTTCTAGGAAGGAGGTTATTTTTGGGAGTGTCCCTTCTAAGACTTCAATTCTCATTGCTATCAAGAGATAAGTTCTTTTTCTTCAAAAGCATCATGTAAAGACTGAATAGCCTCTTCTTGTTGAATATAATTAACTAATTCTTCAAAAGAGACCTTCTATTTGGTGATATTCAAAGTGGTGACAAACTTTTGGAACTACAAAGGTAGATCTCGCAAGGTTATTAGTACTTGATTTGTCCTCCACCTTTTCACTAAGGGCATGAAGCTCTACTCAGAGGGTAGACACATGACATAAGAAATTCATACCTTGCTTTCCAACTTTCATGGTGAGTGTATGAAGCTTTGATTGAAGATGGATAATCTTTGTCTAGTTATCCACTCCGTAGATGGTGGAGAGAGATCTCAGGCTGCCTTCAATGTTGTTGCATCTTGAACATATGGTTGAACTTCATCAACGATATTTAGTGTGATTGACAGTAAGGCTTTTGCATCAACCTTGTTTAACTTATTCTATTCATCGACATCTTGGGGATGTTTTATGGCATCAATAACATTCTCCCATAATTATTCAAACTAAATAATCATACGCATCTTGGTTTTCCATGCAGTATAATTAGACCCTTTGAAAAGTTGTGCATTTGAAAGGATAATCTTTGGAGCAGGCATGATAAACACCAAAAGCAAATACACTTTACACTTCTCAACAAATAGAGTATCTTTTAATAGTATGATGAAATTCACACTTTTATTGGAATACAGACATCTTGTATGGATGACAAGAACTATTAAGATGAGCACAATAGGCTCAAGCACTGAGACGGGGATGCTTATGTGGGCATTCTACCTTGTCTTCATCATTAATAGCATAGCCCTCTTGAAGCTACACACATTTTTTCCTTATTTGATAACATACATTAAAAAATGAAATACTCCAGAATTTCTTGTTGTATAAGCTCATCCAATTGTAAATTTCCAGTATTTTGTGGAGTATCTAACAAAGAAAAATAGAAATCAATACTATCTAAAACTTCATTCTAAGCACTATGATTACCAATAATACTATTGGCATCATCAAGCAAGTCCCACATCTAAAAAATAAAAAACTCCCTCTTTTCTCACATGATTGCAGTTCCTCTATTTAACAAATTATGTGGTCATTATGCATTCTTCACCTCTATGCAACAATCTTGACATGATATCTTTTCATTCACACCAACTGCCAAATGGTCCTGCCATGGTGTCTTCTCATTCACACCAACCACCAAGTCAAGTGATACGAAGTAACAAACTATCAACATCAAGTGTTATGAGGAAAAACCCATCAACAATGTCTATAGCTCAATATCTCCTTTTATTCTCCCATAGCCATTTGTTTCTCTAATACCAAATGAAAAAGCAAAAGGAGTGAATTGAATGCAATATAGTGGTTTGGATTACTAAGTAGAAAGAGATATATAGAAATCAAAATAGTTGAGCAATAGTAAACCTTTGAGAAACTGGTAGAGCCATTAGAAAACAATAGGAATAGAAACAAGAAACAATGGCAACAATGTTTATGCTAACAGTGTGTTGAGGGCTAGTTTCCTTGTGGATGATTAAATAGAGAGGGCTTTGCTCCCTTCTTACCCGATCCTTTGGTGGTGTTATATTTCCTTTGAGGGCTATCATTTTCTTCTTGTGCTTGTGCTTCTGTCCCTACAACCCCTCATCCTCTTTTGCTTCCTTTGGTGGGTTGGTTAAATGCTTCGTTTCTAAGCACTTTCAATTCCTTGTGGTCTTTCCCCTTGCTCTAGAAAGTCTTGGCTTAAGGTTGTCCTCCAAGTACAAGGTTGCGGGAAGCCTTTCAAAATCTATTGTTTGATTTCTACTCCCTTGGCTATTTTAGTTCCAATGCAAGGGGTTTTTGTAGGAAGATGTTTTGGGGTGCTTTCCTAAACCCCTCTATGTTGATTAAGTGATTTAGTTTTGTAGGGAACTTTGTTCCCATGCATTTGGTGGTTTGGTAAAAAGTATCTATTCAGAAAAGAGTTTTCCTTTCTGGTTTTTGTGGTCTTGGTGGTCTCACTATTGGTGAGTTCCCCTTTTGTGCGCCAATGTGGTGATTTTGCAATGGCTCTAGCCTTTCCTGGTTTTATCTAATCAGATTATGAATTTAATATCATTATATTTTTATCTTCTTTTGTACATCTCTTATATAAGTCATGTAATTATTTTGAAGATTTAATGGGTTCTAATGATCAAATAGATAACAACAACAAATAGTAGAAAAAAATCATATTATTATAACTAAGGTTGCCTTTTAACCTTGCATAATTTAAAATGCTAATTTTATTGCAAAAAGTAAAGTTTCTACAAAGGATAAATATTCTATTTATTCTACTTTATGCAATTTATTAAAGCCTAAAGGAAAATAAACTAGAATAATGAAAAAAGTTGGCACACTAAAATATCTTAACCTACTAAAAGGAAAAAATATGACGACTATTAAATGGAAGTTTGATTCTCCCTTAGCACTAGTTCTTAGACATAGAAATAACAAAATCATAACATTAAGATTTGCTTCTACGAATGTGAATATAAGTCATTAGCAAGGTTGCCAAAGAAATTATATTATGCATCTACATCTGTGTCTATTAAAATATCATCCAAAGATATATTCACATAATTAATTAAGATAACATAAAGTATTGAACGATTAGAGAGCTTTTATCTCTTCATAAGACTTGAATAGTAGTCCACATCTACTAGCACTATGAATCAACAACAATCAATTTTGTCAAACAATTGACATTTGTTGTTGAAGAATAGTACAATGAAATCTACAAACACAATCATTGATATTCTTGGATTAGGCTTCAACAATTATGAATGTTCTTCTCAATGATAAATATCACAATTAGACTCACATTTACAATCAATGTCAACTTTTATCTCCCTCTCTATATAATGATTCAAGTGGTAGGCTACTTTGAAATAGCAACCCTTAGAACTACATTATTTTCTTTATAGAAATATCATGGTCAAAATCATTCCTAACAAATATCGAAAGATGAAATTCATTAAAGATGTAAACATGTCATCTAAAATAGAATATCATCATCTACATGACATCACAACATGATTTTATTGTAATATAAAATTCTAAATCCATTTCAAATTTCATAATTCAACTTATGACATATCCAATTTTGAACAATTTTAAGCTATGCTTTAGAACTATAATTTAAAAAATATCAAACTTTATGTAACATTAGAATTAACATAATTCCCTCTTAATTTTGAACTTAATACTACCTTTTCCAAGGGTGTTCTCAATAAGAGTAACAACAATATATACATTGAAGACGGATAGAATTCCTAAAGAAACGGTATTCATTCCGGCGTTAAAAGCAAAAAACACTATTATTGACAAGTCAAACTTAATTTGGATGGCCTAGGTTCCCTACGTTTCAAGAATAGATTGAAATCTATAGAAGACTGATTCCTACGAAGGAAGCTTGGAATAAAATGTGCCACGTGCATCCTTTCTCGCTACTGTATGCTGCAGGAATCGGCATCTATCTTAGCAAGTTCCAACTCATTTTCTTCCAATGATCTTTTCTTTGTTTCAGGTATCAGAAATGTGCAAACGAACCCCAAGCAACATGCTACTCCAAGAATAATCAAAGCATTCTTCACTCCTATGCCCGTTGGATAAGAGTTTCTGCAATTATTATCATGCCCATGATTCTCCTTATGCCTGGGTTGAGAGGCATACAAGAACCCAAATGCTCCAATGATGGCGCCTGCTTTACCAGCGGCTGCAGAAATACCATGGCACGTCGATCGCAATCGAGCAGGAAACAACTCCGCCGGCACAATGAAAGTTGTCGTATTGGGCCCAAAATTTGCAAAGAAAAATGTCAGACAATAAATAGCCAAAAACCCATATCGATGAGGCTCTTTAAGCCAATAACTTTTGTAAGGAATGGCCAGGGCGAACAGGAAAACTGACATAAAGAAAAACCCAATTGCCTGAATTTTAAACCTCCCAATACGATCTATTAGAAGAATAGAAAATATGTATCCTGGCAGAGCTCCACACAACGCAATCACCGCCTGCCCTTTTGCTGTCCGAAAAACTTCATCCAAAGGATGTGTATACTGGCACTGTTTCTTCAACCCTACAACCTCATGATATATATCGTTCTGAAACAGATTGCCGCTGTAGAACGCCATATCCACGAAGAACCAAGTGGACGACGTGCCTAGTAACTCTAGCCCGTGCCGCTTCACGAAAGCCATGGAAAACAATCCGAACTGTGGTTGCCGAGTTTGGGTGCTTAGAATATATGAATCAATTTCATAAATATCCAGATGAAGAACTCTGGACATATCCTGTTCAGCTTGCCTTGCGTCTCTTGCCACCAAAGCGGTATAGCGGGCGGTCTCGGGCATTCTCATTCGCCAGTAAAACGTGAAACCTGCAGGAACGGCTCCCAGAATTAAGATTATTCTCCATACCGCATCCTTTTGCTCGAATGATGGCTTATCGCCTCCTGCTGACTTCATGATAGCCGATACAATTAGAGCCACAGTACTAGCCGCCAGAATTCCAAGCCCTTGCATCCCAAATACCGCAGCGATGAAAGCTCCTCTGGTCTTGGTATTTGCGTATTCGGCCATGATTGTCGCAGACAAAGGATAATCCCCGCCAATACCAAACCCTAACCAGAACCTGAAGAAACATAAACTCCCAATTACGCATCCGGGTGATCTGCCAATTGAGAAGCCAGAAGCAATAGAACTCGACACCATCAATGTTAGGGTAAATCCGTAGGCCCTCTTTCGTCCCATTCTGTCTCCAAGCCAACCGAAGAAGAGTTGGCCTGCGAATGCCCCGCATAGAGCGATTCCATTGACGAGGGCTTTGACGTGAATGGGCATCTTATTTTCATAGTAGATGCTTCCCAGTAGATTACAAACTGGTGGGATGCAGAATAAATCGTAGGCATCGGTGAAAAAGCCCATGCCTGAGATAAATATTGCAGTGAAATGGTACAACTGCGTACGCGCCGAGTCGAGGGCAGAAAGTACCTTGAGAGGCATTGTTCACGACTTCCAATCCTTGCCTCAAAATTACAGTGAATTTGGAATTGCCTGGTTCCGTTCTCTTGGTACTCAGATATTTCTATGTAATACTGGTTTTTGTGAAATTTGTGGTTGTGAGGAAGTCCATTAGAGTTGACGTCACAACCGAAGGTGTTTCCATGAATTGCCCTGACAAGTACAAACCTAAAGAACAGTCTAGTCTACTATTGCTTGACTACTTAAAATATCATTTAATGTCATGGTCAAAAGGTCAATGATAATGGATATCTTATTTATATTAAAAAATAAATATTTGTTTTATTTTATTAGTCAAATTTGATTTTTGACTGTTAAATTGGATACTTTTGAAATAAGTGAATTAATTTCATCATTTTGATATTTACGCACAGGGAGTGGATATCCAGCCTTTAGGATTCACCTATACATAAGTTACCCTTATATACTATAACTTATACATCAGTACATCCTATAGATGGGATAGCCATTTCCACCCCAACCAAAGGTATGGAATCTTTAAGAATGAAGAAAAACCTTGCAACCCATGATCCAATTTGTGCTAGAAGGAGTAATAAGTGCTTGGATATAGTTGGGGTAGGTGTGAAGAGTTGGCTGAGCTCCAATTCAATTGTAGTTGCAGTTGGGGTAGGTGTGAAGAGTTGGCTGATCTCCAATTCAATTGTAGTTGCAGTTGGGGTGGAAGCAAGGTTTAAATATTGATTTTTAATTGGTCAAATATGACCTTGACTATTGAATTGGTTATGAGTTGTTGATTCGAAAGTCATCAAGACTTTCTTTATAGAAAGTCAATTTATGAGAACATGACCCTAAAACAAAAATCTGCTCAAATTAATTTATAATTTTCAAATCAATTGCTTAGAATTTAAGATTTGTTGAGGTATGTCTGAACAGCACAAAAGATGCACTTTTGACTGTATTTATTAGTAAATTAAAATTTGAAAAGCTATTATATTCTGATTTTCAATTAATTAATAAATATAATAAAAAATGCATTCATGATACTAACTAAACTATACTTATCCTCTACTATGCATTCCAATAATTTTATAAATGAAAACCCATTTGTATAAGTGAAGTATCCAAGTTACATAAATCAATCATGGGCCCGGGTGACTTCAATCTGACAACTTATGTTGGGGTTCATTTACTAAACTGGTTTTTGACTTAGTACATTTCCATGGTGTTCTGAACTTGCTGAACTTGAGTAAGGTTCTTCGTCTCAATCTGCGCCTAAGCCTCTGGCCAGTTTCGTAGTCTTTTGGTTGCTTATTATCACCGACACATGAGAATCAACATAGTCAACTTCATTCTCTATTCCACGTATATGATACTTTAAATCTGATATTTCCCAGTAACCCAACACACAGTTAAATTCCAACGAATTACTTGGATCTGCATCCCTAGATTTATCGTCAAATTCATTATATTGTTTTTCGTATTTCCCTGAATGTCATACTATATTTCATGACACGTGTAGATTGGTAGGTGAAATGTCTAGATTTTTGTCGAAAGTAATTATTTTTCACAAACTTCACGACAAAAGCAAATAAAAGTTGGTTTTGAACACCGAAAGATGAAACATAAAGGACTGTCTGAGAGTACTTTAGAAACTCTAAGCAAATTCAATTGTTAAATGAAAAGCTAATTCCTACATTTGTTGCCAGCATCTGATGCTAGCATGGAAGCATTGGAAGAGGGTTTGGACATGCATTGACGTACAATGAAAGACATAACAGTTACAATTGCCACGGAAGACATTGGATAAAGTAAACGCCAAGAATAGGCCACACAGGCAAGGGGACTATTTGACAGAAGGGGCACAACCAAACACTGGAGAAGGCATGTAGACTTTTCTTAATATCGTTTCATGAACAACAGTGATATCAGGATATGTATGAATTGAATTGGTGAAAAGGCCACAGCCCATTCAAAAGAGGCTTTCAACAGGCATGAACATGTTTTACAAATAAATGTACATCGCACCACGGCCAAAAGAATGATTAGACAAGACATGAGAACTATTTTACAGAATGCCATCCAAAGTGTTTACCCAAGATAAGATTGCAATGGCATAGCTTCAAGAGTAATTGGAGTGCTGGGTATTAGCATGCCACTACTGTTATGTATTTGATCTCTATATGATTATTATCGCCACAAGAGAGGGAATTTGATTTTGGGTGTTTAATATATGTTTTTGAATTAGCAAAGTATATCATTTGACAGAGCAAGAAATGTCACAATAAATTAGTCTTAAACCACACACTCTAAGCAACATATTAAATCTAAAGAATATCAGTTGATTCTAAATATTTAACACTTTTAAATTTAGACATCAAAGCTTTATGTGGGACTTAAGCCCTTCCATCATTATCATAACACCAAGAGAAAGAGCCGTTAGAATTGACTTGATGCCACTTGCAGGTCTATGTTAGGGAGTTTGTTTATAGTTTCCCTGCATTTTTCTTAGTCAAAAGGACAAATCAGCTGATTAAAGAAATCGATTCCGTCAAAGGTAGGGAGTAGACCGTTTATGTCCCGATGAAGAAAAAAGAAAATGGATTTAGAAGAAAATCTTCATTAAGACATTTCATAAGTATTGGGTCAATGTCACTAATTTGTGAAGAGGAAGAATTTATCTATTGAGGCGTGGAAATTAGTGCAATTCGAAAAAGCATGGGGATGTTGGCTTGGTTCCTAGTGTCCTGGAGAAAAGAGGTGGTTTAAAACTGTTGACAATTCTCGTTGAGAAGGTTGGATACCCTGGCAAGGTTGAGCGCCTGCTTTTCGAGCTGCTGCAGAAACACCACTAACACGATGATCTAATTAACGTTGGTGTTAAAGATACGATTTGCGAGAGAACTTTCGTGTAGTCAAAGCGTTAGAGACGTGGCTTCTTGTGCCAACCACAATTAAGGTTCCAATGATGCAGCATGAAGGTTTCATCGAGAGAGATCATTTGCTAGAAAAGTTATTTCAAATTCTTGCATTGGAGGAAACCATAACTCTATTTTGGCTCTATTTTGGCTCTTACTACCTCTAACCTCTACCAATAGCATACTTGTTTATGACCAAGGGATCCAAATATCATGTTCTCCCAAATCTATGAAGACAATGATAATTTCTACTATAGTCTTTTCTTTAGACAAAGTACAATTAGTCCCTTCAATCATTGTCAAGATTTGTAATATTTTTTCTTTTCTATTGGATAAATTTTTAGTATTTTAGCTTGGACATCACTTATCAGTTGGGCATCAAAAGGAGAAAGGAATATAGATTTTGTTAAATTCATCTTGTTTCATAATTTTTTACATTGTTAATAATAAATGTAGATCTTCTTTATAGTTTTGATAAGAAATGGTGAGATATAGAATGTCAAGTATCCTATCATTGATCATTACAGAAATCGAAGTAAATCTTCTAAATAAACTTTACTATTAGGAGTAAAAAGGATTCTGGTAGTGTAGGTTTTATATTTTTCTTATGTTAGGGGGTATTTATTTTTTCTACACATATATTATTTAATTTTGCTTAGGTTATTAGGAGTGGTTAATATGAGGACACATGACAAAATACTTCAACTACATGTGTAACTCTCCACCTCACATGGGTAGTTGAGTTAAACACCCTCTATTTTGTCATTTCTTAAGTGGGTTATGGGATAGTTGGGTTTCTCGCCCTCTTTTGACCTTATGTGCCAACTTTCTCAACTCCTTTCCTATCTTCATGTAAGGAGGTTATGCCACCTGTTTTGGCATTTACCAAGAAGGTAAAACATCCCACTTTTTATGGGGAATATGAGTTAATGCACCTCATACTATTATTTTTCTATATAATAGGCAGTATACTTTCACCTTCACTAGTTCAGTGATAGCTCAGTGAGAGTCTTCTCAAAATTCTCTTCTTTGTCTCTAATTTTCTCTCATATCACATTTATCTTCATTCAATTGTTTTGATCTTCAATCATCCATTGCTTGGGGAGTTGCATGTGATCTACGACCGACATCAGATCTTGAATCGCTTCTCACTTCTTGCAGAATCTAATATGGTATCAGAGCCGTGTTGTCTAGTATAGCTCATTGTTTTTATGATTTATTTGAGATATTTGAGACTATTAGATAGCTAATATTTTCCTTAAAAACCAAGTATTCTCTTCTCCTGCATTCTCGTGTGACCTGGAGAATCAAAATAATTTAAAGGAAAATAGCTTCTAGATTAATCTGGTTTATTATATGTATATGTTCCTTGAGATCTAGGTGAATGCAACATTTTGGTAATATTAGAGGCTTCTTTAGCATTTTCAAAGTGTCTATAAGGCTTGAATAATTCAAAAGTGACTTTAATTACACCAAAATCAGAGTTTGGAGGATAGTAAAAAAATCACACTGAAATATTTATATTGGAGCTATTTTTATTTCAGATTTAGTGTTCCAACTTATGTTAATTGTCAGGAAAAATGATTTCTATGTTTTCTTCCCAACATCGAAAAATATCTGGGGTTTTGATGGTGTTCCCAAAAAATTAATTCTTTTTGCAAAAATCAAGTTTGAACAGGTCCTAAGCCATTTTTTAGTAGGCAAATTCAACAACCTTTCTTAAAAGTTGCATAACTTTTTCCTCAGGTGTCAGAATTTTGCGAACAAACACTTGACAAAAATTCAGAAATGAGCACTTTCGATTATTGTAGGTCTCATTGAAATATTCTGCCCTTTTTCATCAGATATTTTAGGTTGAATCAACTACATTTTTTCCCTTGAATAGGTCATATCTTTCACCTCGCAACTCTGTTTTTTAAAAATGAATAGCTGTTGGAAAGGTATTAAGATGAATTGAGAAGCTATAAAGCTATTCTTTTCCATATCTTATATCAAATTTACTTGTATCAAACATATGTATTTTTTGCCAATGAGCCTTAGGGAGCATTGTAATCTAATAAACGGCCTTATAAATGCACTAATTATAAAGTCCCAACCTTGTAATATTTGGGGGGGTGTCTCTTGTGTCTTCTTGCTTACACTTTTCCTGATTCTTTGAAATCTTCTTTTCTACTATCATGGATGCATCCATGGTTCCACTTGTAACACCATATAATTACTTTAAATAGAAATCTAAGATGCTAATATATCTGAAAGACATGGATATTATTATGGTACTATGGGACTTGAACCTAAACCTCAAGATGTTGCAGAAAAGATTAAATGGTTAACTAAATGTGATGAAGCTTTTGGTACTTTATGTATGCCAGTCTCTCTTGACCTTCTTTTCCAAATTAAATCTGTCACTACACCAAATGCAGTGTGGACCACTTTGGAAAACCTCTTTGGTAAGTAGGATGAGCTAAGAGGTTATCAGTTGGATAATGAACTCATAGGGTTGAATCCAACAAATTTTGATACTATACAAGACTTTTTCACTAAACTTAATTCTGTTAGATTGCAGTTGGAGTATTGTGGAACTAAGAAAGATGATAAGAAATTGACCTTGAGTATTCTTTCTAAGCTCGGTCCTAACTATTCAGTGTTTGTTTCTACATTCTATGCTACAAAATATGTCCTGGGTAACACATTCAAAATGCCCTCTCTAGATGAATTTGTTGTAGAACTCACTAGGGAGAAAGACAAATTGGTTCAAATGGGTACAGTAAAACACTCTAAGTCACATGCCTTAGCTGTAAATCAAGGAGCAAAAGAACAGAAAGGACCTTGTAAGCAAGATAAATAAAAAAGAGAGAAGTTCAAGTGTTCTTATTATAAGAGGCCTGGTCGTGATGAACATAAGTGTTTAAAGAAACAAATTGAACACCTTTCACATCTTCTTGAAAAAACTAATATCAAGGTTCTTGATTCAATTAAATAGAGTTCATCAGAAGGATCTTTAAAGGACATATCTTCAAAGGACATAGATAAGAGTAAGGGGAAAGGAAAGGGTAAGGCCCTAGTTGTTGTTGCTTCACAACCCAGTTCTTTGATAATTGACTCAGGTGCTTTCCACCACATGGCTTCTTCAGAAGATGATTTCACCTCTTTAGAGCCATGTCTATGCCTACCATACTAATGGGTGATGACACTTCCATTGAAGTGCATCGGAGAGGGTCTGTTGATGTGGGGGAAGAAACATTTCAAGATGTCCTTTGTGTTCCATCTTTATCAACTATCTCCTAGATCTATTTATCAAATAACTCACACTAGTTCTAGCAAGAGATTTGAGTTCACATCAGATACAACAGTAATTAGTGAAATGCATAATGGGTCCACTGTTACTGTGGGAAAAGAAGATCATCATTCTAGATTATATCTGTTTTCTCACTTTGTTCTTGAATCTCCTTTGACAGTTTTATTCCCTTGTGCAGATGAGGTGAGTTATTTGTGGCATCAATGGTTTGTCCACTTGACCTACCATTACTTGCAACAACTTATTCAGCAAGACATGGTTTCAAGGTTGCCTTCTATTTGATTTTCTGATTGAGTTTTTTTGGGATGCATTCTTTGTAATCATTTTGAAGAAAAGTATGATAAAGGCAAAGCATGGAGAGATTTACAACTATTGGAGTTGGTACATAGTGACTTGGCAGGACCATTTCCACAACCATGTTTCACCAAGGCTAGATATGTATTGATACTTATTGATGACTTTTCTAGATATACATGGGTTTACTTTCTCAAACAAAAGTGTGAACTATTTGAGAATTTTCTAGATTTGAAAGCTTTTCCAGAGAAACAATCTAGGAAATTCATCAAGATTATGCATATATAAAATGAGGGTGAATATGTTAACAATCAGTTTGAATAATTTTGTGCTTTAGAAGGTATCAACATGGAGCACACAGTTCCATATAGTCCTCATCAAAATGATGTTGCAGAGTGCAAGAATGTGTCTTTGAAGGAGATGGCTAATTGTATGATTCACTCCAAGTCTTTGGCACCTCAATAGTAGGCAGAGGCTATCAATTGTTCCTATTACATCCAGAACTGAGTTCCTCACAAAGATGTGAAGGGGATAACTCCTTTTCAATCTTGGACTAGTCGGAAACCTATAGTTAAGAACTTCAGAGTGTTTGGTTCTCTTGCATGGGCCCACATTTAAACAGAGAAATGCAAGGATATGGATCTACAGAGAAAGCCTTATATATTTTTTGGGTATCTAGATGATATCAAAGGGTATAGACCTCTCCATCCCTCTACTCATGAGTTATTCATTGACAAGAGTGTTTGTTTTGAAGAAATTTTTTCTAGTTCTTCTCATACAACTTCTCCATCCACTTTCACATTGGAGACATTGCATCATGGTGATAGTTCTTCTGAGGATCTTAATCCTCCTAATCCTAATGAGTAGTCATTTTCCTCCACTTCAGATGGCAATAGTGATGATGAAGATTTACATTCTTCTCATAGTCATCATCTAGAGGTTGATGATTCTCTCCTAGACTCTCTAACCTCAGTGCCTCTTTAGGCTCGACAAACATTTGAGTCAACAGGAAAATGGCTTGGTGATCCATCAGATATTAGAAGAGCAAGGTCATAATTTTAGTAGGTTCTACATCTCTTCATTTCTTTAGCTTAAGATCCACAGTCTTTTCAAGAAGCTTCAGGTGTTCTTGAGTGGGATGCTGCAATGCAAGAAGAGTTTAATTCCTTAGAAAGGAATCACACATGGGATTTAGTTCATCTTCCTAAAAGAAGGAAAATTGTTCGATGCAAGTGGATCTATCAAACAAAATTTGCAACAAATGGGTTAGTTGATTAGTTTAAGGCTCGCTTGGTAGCAAATGGATTTTCCCAAGTTGCAAGGGTTGATTACTTATAGACTTTTTCTGTAGTTGCTAAAATGAATTATGTTCTACTTGTCCTTGCTATAGATACAACCCATTGTTGGGAAGTTCATCAGATTGATGTGAAGAGTGTATTTATTCATGGTGACCTTCAAGAGTAATCCTACATGGAGCAGCTATAGGGGTTTGTCCAGGATCCCTCACTTGTGTGTCGACTTCAAAAGTCTATCTATGGACTCAAATGGGCTCCTTGAGCTTCCAAGATGGACTCATTCCGTCTGATAGTTGGTTTCACTCAGTGCCATTCTAATTCAAATCTATACATTCAGTAGTAGGACGATACTCTCACATCTTTTGTTCTTTATGTTGATCACTTTTTTATCATAGGGAGTCACTCATCCACCATCAAGGAAGTGAAAACTACTCTACATGATAAATTTTTTATGTCCGACTTGGGTCTTTTGCATTACTTCTTGGGGATTGAGATCACTCAGTCTTCTTCAAGTATTTTCCTTGGACAACCCAAGTATGCACTTGATATGCTCTCTAGATTTCGCATGGCTGATTGTAAGCTTACATCTACTCCATTTTTGTTAGGTGTCAAACTTGAGGCTAATTTATTTTCACCCTTGGTTGATGGAACTTTATATCAACAACTTGTTGGGAGCCTCACCTACTTGACTCATACGAGATTCAACATTTCATATGTTGTGGGCATGGTCTCTAGATTCATGGTGGGGCCACATGAGTTGAAATGGAAAGAAGCTAAGTGGATTCTCCACTACGTTCAGGGTACTCACAATTATGGAATTCAGTATGTAGCAAGCATGGATATTGATTTGATGGGATATACAGATTTAGATTAGGTAGGTGATTCTCAAGATCACAAATCTAGTTTCTTGGTATTCCAATTGGAAATCCTACCATCATCTTTTGTGATAATCAGAGTGCTATACAGATCCAAACAAATGCAGTTCGTCACCAGAGGATGAAACACATTTAGATACATATGCACTACACTCGGGAGTTGGTTCAAGAAGGCATCATTTCTCTTAAGTATTGTTCTACATCAAAGAAGATTGCGGACATCCTCATCAAACCCTTTACCGAAAGCAAGTTCCTTCATTTACAATCTTTGCTTGGGATGCAATTGGTGTCTACTTCAGGAGGGGCTTCTTAGTCCTTCATTTTTTCTCTCTATTTAGGGGGGGCTATTCTTCTTATGGGGGGGCTTCTTATTTTGGGGGAATCTCTATGTACATTTCTAAATAAACTTTACTATTAGGTGTAAAAAGTATTCAAAGAGAAACAAGTTAAGGAATATGTGTATTCACATAAACAAATAGAAAAAATAAAAGAGAAAGAAAAACTAATAGAAAAGATAGGTATCAACAATAATGCTTAAGGTGGGGACCCATGTGCATTTGCTGAGGTAGATAATAGAAAGGAAAAAATGGGGCCGAAGTTTCATAAACTGTGGGTCTCTCTTTTAGGGGTGAAATCCACTAGAAAGTCTTCTTATTCCCCTACTCGCAATCTCTCAGATCCTAAGACGAGTAAGTTCGCTATTGTGGTGCCTAATTTTGTTATTGAGATTAATATTTCTCTTATGTGATCTTCTTTAGTGAGAAATTTTATGGGTCCTAGACCAAATATTTAGGTTGTAAGAGCTTTTGTTAGAAGAAAATGGTGTCTAAAAGGTTAAGTGGAAATTTCTGCACTGCCTAAAGGGTTCTTTTGCTTTGGCTTTTCATGTGAGGAGGATATGGTTTCTATTATTTGTCAAGGGTTGTGGGTTATTGGTAGAGCCTCTTTAGAATTAAAAAAAGGTATCCAAAGATGGATTTCTTAGATTTCGCCTTTGAAGATATCCCGATTTGGATCTGTCTCCCCAGGTTACCAATGGAGTATTGGAATGAAGAAGTTTTTAAGGGAATAGCTAGCTCTTTTGGGGAACTTCTTTCTATTTATCCCATGACTGCTACAAGGAAAAGGCTTATGTGTGATATAATATGTATTGTTATCCTTCAATCTAAGGATATGCACACTTTGATTGATATTGTGTCTAAATTGGGTACTTGGGCACAACTTGTAGAGTTCAAGACTCTACCTTTTGTCTATTTCAACTATAAAAGATTACGCAATTGGGCTACAAAATGCCCCAATAGAGTCTAGAAGAAAGGGAGGAAGCCAGATGATGGGAACTAGAAGGTGTGTAGAGATAAATCCAAGGATGGGGAGCGGATTCCTCAAATGATGGAGGTACCTTTGAATATATATGATAGGGAGATTCTCACAAAAGAGTGGTAATTTGGTTTGTAGATTAGAAAGAGGTGTTATAATGGGATTTCATGTTTGTTTACACCCTACTCTCCTCTTGAATCAATTCGAACACCTAAACTCTTTTGGAAAACTCTCTACCAATTGGGTTACTCCAATTACTCAAGATCAAGGCTAGAACTCACTAGAGCAAGTTCAACCATCAAGTTGTCAAATTATTTAACCTTTACTTGTAGGGGACTAGGAGGAGTTTGAGATGGTTTAAAAACTCCTACCATGTGGTTGTGTAGCTCATTTTCCTTCATTTCTTCATTGCTTTCATAAGTTCCTATTTTTAAGGCCTAATAGCCCTCTGAGCCCCTTTTAGCCCTACCTTCACGGTTTTTTCTCATTTGCAAAAAAAAATTCCAAAGGACCTCCTAAAATATTTTGTGATCTAGATACCCATATGGACATTATTTAAGATTCAGAAGGTTAGATGGTCTAATACATCTATATAGGTACAACCCCCAAAATGGTACTTTTCAAGGGTTTAAGGTCTATGAGCTTTCTTCCAATAGCATTTACATATCTCCACACTCTATCACACCTCCACACTCACACTAAGACTCTACTAGACAACCATCTTCCATTCCAATCACTTGGACCAATCACATTTGATCATCCCTGCAAGCAATAATGAAAATATCAGTCATGTTCCCTAGTCGGGATGTGGCAGAGCTCGCCTAGGACATGATATTAAATTGATACAAAGAAACTTTTAGGACACAAAAATGAGTATTTACACTATGCATAGACTCCATTCCTTTAATCCCAAAGGCCATTGATAAAACACAATGGGAATTCAAGTTGGAGCCATTTCTAGGGTCTTAAACCCTTTGCTCAGGCCGAGAGCAGTGCAATTAATAAAGATTTCAAACACAGCACTAATCTTGCACAATGGAAGAGAATGAGTACTTCTAAATCACCACAACAATTAGTCCTAAACCACCATGAAAGAGTAGTACCAAAATTAATCCATCTAGTATGGACTGCTATAAGCAATATAACAAGTTTTAATGCAAAATCAGGAAATTGCCTCAATTGTTATTCAAAATGTTCTCTTTGGATCTTCCAACCCTTTTATAATAATTTTAAAATCCTTATATATTCTCACTCAATCAAAACCAACCACCCATTGGTTCTCTAACCATGGATTTGATCATTTTTTCAAAAGTTGCTCACATTGTTGCGAAAAGTTGTCAAGCAAACATGACAACTTTTGCTCCACAATGCATTTTTGAAACTTGTGCATATATACATAATATAAACCTCCTAGGATGGTTCCCTAAAATCAAACCACATGAGGCCTTACAAGGATTTTTACCCAATTTTTCTAAATGATGCCATTTTAGGCTTACAAAGGCACATTGGCCGAAAATGAGAAAATAAGTTCACACTAGAGACAATAAAAATACCAATAACCTTAAAACACACTTTTGGACCTACCAATAGTCCTTTATTCACTCATTTATCCAATTGAGTATCATTCACTCCAAAATTGTGAAAATTCATCAAGAAATCTAGGGTGCTCCTACACCATACTCCCCCAATGAGAAAGAAGTCAAGTGACTCCTTTAGGAAAAAAAGATAGGGAAATTCCAAACTTTGGAAATTCTTCTTCAGGTACCCAAGTTGCCTTAGATTCTAGAATATGCTTCCATTTAACCAAATGCTCCATATAGGTGGTATGCCTAGTCTTCTTGAGGATTCTTGAATCCAACACCTTCTTGGCTTGTAGCATAGTTGGAGGTGGTAAAGGTAGGTCTGAAAGTGAATGAGATACATTTAAGACTCTACTGCATTCCTCTGGAAGTGTGCCCTTGTACTGCACCAAATCTGCAACATTAAAAATAGGAGACAAAGCTATGTCCCCAGGTAGATCAACTTTGTAAGCATTTTGCTCATACTTAGCCAAGACCCTACAAGGCCCAATCCTTCTCATTTGAAGCTCTCTAGTGACACCTTTTTGAATCCTTGCTTTATATAAGTGAACCATTACCAAGTCACCAACAACAAATTGTACATTCTTCCTCTTTTCATCCACGTTGTCCTCGATTCTTTGAGAGTTTTCTTGTAAATCCTGCCTAACTTGCTCATGAATCTCCTTCATGGACTGAGCCATGTCAACAACATGTCCACTCCTCTGGTCCATACTTCCAATGTCTCTTATATCCAACACACCTCTTGGATGAATCTCATAAACTACTTCAAAAGGACTCTTACCAGTTGATCTATTCACACTGTCATTGTAAGCAAATTTAGCTTGATGGATGATCTAATCCCAAGCTTGTCCATACTCCTTTGTCAAACATCTGAGAAGGTTACCAAGTTTCCTATTTACCACCTCTATTTGGCCATCAGTTTGGGGATAGTATGCTGAGCTAAAAGACAAGTTAGTACCCAATCTCTGCCATAAAGTTTTCTAGAAATGACACAATACTTATTGGTAAACCATGAATCGTAATGACTTCCTTGAAAAAAAAATGAGAAATATGGCTATCATCATGAGTCACCTTACATGGAATGAAATGGGACATTTTACTAAATCTATCTACCACAACATAGATACTATCAAATCCAATTTTGGTCTTGGGTAAACCAACAACAAAATCCATACTTACACACTCCCATGGCCGGTTTGATATAGGTAATGGTTGATAGAGTCCAACATTAGAAGAGGTTCCCTTCTCCTTTTGACAAAGAACACATTTTTCAACATACTTTCTAATATCCCTTTGCATCTTTGGCCAATAGTATAATCTTTGAACAAGTTCCAAAGTCTTATTGAACCCAAAATGACCATTTAAGAAACCATATGCTTCTCTTGCATCAATTTCTCTCTCATGGACCCTCTTGGCACACAAAGTTGTCCTCCTTTAAATAAAATATCATCTTTCAAAGTAAAATCTACATATTCACTATCAAAATGATTCCTAAAATCTTGGCAAGCCTTGTAGATGGCAGCAAAATCTTCATCATCTTGATATAGCCCTTTGAGACTATCAACTCCAATGCTTTTGAGCTGCACTTCTTGAACTGTTAGCAACCTTCTACTTAATGGAGCAACAACACTTAATGCAATAGCAACCTTATTACATTGACCTTTCTTATTCTTAATGGTAAAAGTATAAGATTGCAAATACTCTACCCATTTAATATGCGTATGATTCAACTTTTCTTGGGAGTTGAGGAAACTAAGAGCTTGGTTATGAGTATAAACCACAAATTATTTAGGTAATAAGTAATGCCTCCATTTGCTAAGTAATTGAATAAGTGTATATAACTCCAAATCATAGGAAGAATACCTTTTCTTGTCTTTAGTGAACTTTTCACCAAAAAATGCAACCGATCTATTTTCTTGACTTAGAACCACTCCAACTGCTATGTTGCTTGCACCACATTCTATGGTGACGAGTTTATCAAAGATTGGAAGAAAAAAGACAGGTTGAGTAGCCACCTTTGTCCACATGACAACTTTTTCTCCACAATGTACTTCAATAGGGATATAAACCTTCTTGTCCTTCTTTTCCTCTCTTGGTTTCACAACAAGTGCAAACCCCACTACTTCACCTTCTTTGAGATATTTTTTGAACTCCTTCTCACCAACTAGTAGCACATTTGAACATTTTGATCTTATCTCTTCTTCATCTCCTATGCACTGAATTTTATAGGTAACTCCATCTTTTAGAAAGGTATATGAATTATTTTCTCCATGGTGTATTTCCTTTCTATCAAATTGACTTCATACCTAGAGCCTCATTGCCTAATAAAGAAGCCAACAAAATGACCCCAGACCAGAATAAGGAAGTGGCTAAGGAAATCCAAGAACTTTTGGATAATGGTTTGATAAGGAAGAGGATCAGCCCATGTTTAGTTCCCACCATTTTGGCACCTAAGAAGGGAGGTACTTGGAGGCTTTATACTAATTCAAGAGCCATCAACCAGATTACAATTAGGTATAGGTTTCCCATTCCAAGAATTGAAGATTTGATGGATTGTTTAGTGGGTGCTAAGTATTTTACCAAGATAGAAATCAAGAGTGGCTACCACAAGATCAGAATCAAGGAGGGAGATGAGTGGAAGACAACATTCAAAACCACAAAAGGTCTTTATGAATGGCTTGTTATGCCATTTGGACTCACAAATGCCCATATAACTTTCACGAGACTCATGAATGAAGTACTCAAAGATTACATTGGTAAATTTGTTGTTTTTTATCTAGATGACATCTTAATTTTTAGTAAGTTTAAAGAAGAACATCTTAGGCATATAGAGATTGTATTGAAGCAATTATGTGATGAGCAACTAACTATCAATTTGGAGAAATGTCAGTTCATGAAATAGGAGTTGGTATATCGGGTTTGTAATCTCAAGTGGTGATTTGAAGATGGATACCTCAAAGGTGGAAGCCATAATCAGTTGGCCTACACCTAAAACAACAAGTGAAGTGAGGAGTTTTCATGATTTGGCACAGTTTTATAGGAAGTCCATTGGAGGGTTCAATGATATATGTGCACCTATACTGGATACCATCAAAGGAGGTGTAAATACTAAGTTTCAATGGACAAAAGAGGGACAAAAAGGATTTGAATGCTTGAAGACAAAGGTGGCTACTCAACCTGTCCTTGTTCTTCCAAGCTTTGACAAACTCTTCACCATAGAATGTGATGCAAGCAACACAACAATTGGAGTGGTTCTAAGTCAAGACAATAGACTGGTTGCTTTTTTCAATGAAAAGCTCAATGAAGACAGGAAAAGGTATTCTTCCTATCATTTGGAGTTATATGAACTTCTTCAATCACTTAGGAAATGAAGGCATTAGTTATTACCTAAATAATTTGTGGTTTATACTGATAACAAAGCTCTTAGTTTCCTCAACTCAGAATAAAAGTTCAATCATAGGCATATCAAATGGGTAGAGTATTTGCAATCTTATACTTTTACCATTAAGCATAAGAAAGGTCAATGAAACAAGGTTTCTGATGCATTAAGTAGAAGGTTGCTAATAGTTCAAGAAGTGCAGCTCAAAATCATTGGAGTTGATAGTTTCAAAGGGCTATATCAAGATGATGAAGATTTTGCTGCCATCTACAAGGTTTGCCAAGATTTTAGGAATCATTTTCATGGTAAATATGCAGATTTTACTTTGCAAGATGATCTTTTATTTAAAGGAGGATAGCTTTGTGTGCTAAGAGGGTCCATGAGAGAGAAATTGATGCAAGAGAAGTACAATGGTTGCTTAAGTGGTCATTTTGGGTTGAATAAGACTTTGGAACTTGTTCAAATATTATACTATTGGCCAAAGATGCAAAGGGATATCAAAAAGTATGTTGAACAATGTATTTTTTGTCAAAAGGAAAAGGGAACCTCTTCTAATGTTGGTCTCTATCAGCCATTACCTATCCCAAACCGGCCATGGGAGTATGTAAGTATGGATTTTGTTGTTGGTTTACCCAAGACCAAAACTAGATTTGATAGTATCTATGTTGTGGTAGATAGATTTAGTAAAATGGCCCAATTCATTCCATGTAAGGTGACTCATGATACTAGCCATTTTT
The DNA here is from genome assembly GCF_030272615.1 of Cryptomeria japonica. Classification (NCBI taxonomy): domain Eukaryota; kingdom Viridiplantae; phylum Streptophyta; class Pinopsida; order Cupressales; family Cupressaceae; genus Cryptomeria; species Cryptomeria japonica. Next base: position 631,539,887 of record NC_081408.1, on the reverse strand, counting down.
CTCATTTTTTTTTAAAGGAATTCATTAGAATTCATGGTTTACAAATCAATATAGTGTCAAATAGAGATACCAAATTCATTGGTCATTTTTGGAAAACTTTATGGCAAAGATTAGGTACTAACTTGTCTTTTAGCTCAGAATACCATCCCCAAATGGATGGCCAAATAAAGGTGGTAAATAGGACACTTGGGAACCTTCTCAGATGTTTGACAAAGGAGTATGGAAAAGCTTGGGATTAGATCATCCATCAAGCTGAATTTTCTTACAATGACAGTATGAATAGATCAACTGGTAAGAGTCCTTTTGAAGTAGTTTATGGGATTCATCCAAGAGGTGTGTTGGAGATTAGAGACATTGGAAGTATGGACCAGAGGAGTGGACATGCTATTGACATGGCTTAGTCCATGAAGGAGATTCATGAGCAAGTTAGGCAGGCTTTACAAGAAAACTCTCAAAGAATCAAGGACAAAGTTGATGAAAAGAGGATGAATGTACAATTTTATATTGGTGACTTGGTAATGGTTCACTTGAAAAAATCAAGGGTTGAAAAATGTTTCCCTAACAATATTCAAATGAGAAGGATTGGACCTTGTAAGGTCTTGGCTAAGTATGGGAAAAACTCTTACAAAGTTGATCTACCCGGGGACATAGCTTTGTCTCCTATTTTTAATGTTGCTGATTTGGTGCAGTACAAGGGTACACTTCCAGAGGAATGCAGTAGAGTCTCAAATGTATCTCACTCACTTTCAGACCTGCCTTTACCACCTCCAACTATGCTATAATCCGAGAAGGTGTTGGATTCAAGAATCCTCAAGAAGACTAGGTACCTGAAGAAAAAATTTTAAATTTTGGAATTTCCCTCTCTTTGTTGCCTAAAGGAGTCACTTGACTTTTTTCTCATTGGGGGAGTATGGTGCAGGAGCACCCTAGATTTCTTGATGAATTTTCACAATTCTAGAGTGAATGATCCTCAATTGGATCAATGAGTGAATAAAGGACTTTTGGTAGGTCCTAAAGTGTGTTTTAAGGTTATTGGTAGTTTGATTGTCTATAGTGTTAACTTATTTTCTCAGTTTTGGCCAATGTGCCTTTGTAAGCCTAAAATGGCATCATTTAGAAAAAATGGGTAAAACTCCTTGTAAGGCCTCATATGGTTTTTGGAAATTTTGGTTTTTCCATTGAAACTTAGTATTTACACCTCCTTTGATTGTATCTAACATAGGTGCACATATCTCACTAAACCCTCTGATGAACTTCCTATAAAATTGTGCCAAACCATGAAAACTCCTCATTTCACTTGTTGTTTTAGGTGTAGGCCAACTGATTATGGCTTTAACCTTTGAGGTATCCATCTTCAAATCACCACTTGAGATTACAAACCCAAGATATACTAACTCCTGTTTCATGAACTCACATTTCTCCAAATTGATAGTTAGTTGCTCATCACATAATTGCTTCAATCTCTATATACCTAAGATGTTATTCTTTAAACTTACTAAAAATCAATATTTAATCTACATAAAAAACAAAAAATTAACCAATGTAATCTTTTAGTAGTGTATTAATGAGTCTCATGAATGTGCTAGGGGCATTTGTGAGTCCAAATGGCATAACAAGCCATTCATAGAGACCTTCTTTGATAGGGAGATTCTCACAAAAGAGTGGTAATTTGGTTTGTAGGTTAGAAAAAGGTATTATTATGGGATTTTGTGTTTGTTTACACCCTTCTCTCCTCTTCAAACAATTCCAATACCTAAACTCTTTTGGAAAACTCTCTACTAACTAGGTTGCTCCACTTACTCAAGATCAAGGCTAGAACTCACTAGAGTAAGTTCAACCATCAAGTTGTCAAATTCTTTAAGCTTGACTTGCAAGAGACTAGGAGGAGTCTGAGATGGTTTAACAAATCCTACCATGTGGTTTTGAATGCTATCTTCCACTCATCTCCCTCCCTGATTCTGATTTGAGGGTAGCCACTCTTGAGGTCTATCTTGGTTAAATACTTAGCACCCCCTAAATAATCCATCAAATCTGCAATTCTTAGAATGGGAAACCTATACCTGATTTTTATTTGGTTGATGGCTCTTAAATCAGTACAAAGCCTCTAAGTACCTCCCTTCTTAGGTGCCAAAATGGTGGGGACTACACATGGGCTAATGCTCTTCCTTATCAAACCAGTATCCAAAAGTTCTTGGATTTGCTTAGCCACTTCCTTATTTTGCTTCATAGTCATTTTGTAGGCTTCTTTATTAGGCAATGAGGCTTCGGGTATGAAGTCAGTTTGATGACTTATGGCTTGTTGAGGAGTTGAAGTAGCAAGTGTTCCATCACTTATGATCTCCTTGAACTATTTGAGTATTTGATGCACTTCAATAGGGATATAAACCTTCTTGTCCTTCTTTTCCTCTCTTGGTTTCACAACAAGTGCAAACCCCACTCCTTCACCTTCTTTGAGAGTGTTTACAAACTCCTTCTCACCAACTAGTAACACATTTGAACCTTTTGATCTGTTCTCTTCTTCATCTCCTATGGATTGGATTTTATAGGTAACTCCGTCTTTTTGAAAGGTATAGGAATTATTTTCTTCATGGTGTATTGCCTTTTTATCAAATTTCCAAGGCCTACCTAGGAGTAGGTGGCATGCATCCATTCGCAAGATATCACACAAAATCTTGTCTTTGTAGCATCCTATGGTGAACTCTACCCAATTTTTCTCATTCACCAAAACATTTTGCCCCTTGTTGATCCAAGTAACTCTATAAGGATCACTATGTGGGATTCTTTGTAGTTTGAGTTTTCTTACTGCTTCTTTTGACACTATGTTATCAGTGGATTCTGAATCCACCACCACTCTACACACCTTGCCCATGATCTTGCACTTTATCCTAAACAAGGATCTCCTTTGACTAGGTTCCTCCTTTATTGGTTCCTTGATCAAAACTCTTCTTATCATGAGATTCTCTCCAACCTCAGAATCTAAGCTTACTTTTGTTGTCTTCACATTTTCTGCATCTTCCTGAATATAACTTACTCGCCTTTCACCTCCTTGGGATGAAGGAGACTTCTGACGACATCTATAGCCTGGGTGTCCAATTTGATGACAATTGTAGCATTTCATTGTGGAGAAATAAGACCCTCTTCCTAATCTACTAGACCTTCCTCTATAAGAGTTGCTAGATTCCATTCCTCTGCAGCTTCTCTTTTTATTGGAATCCCCACTTTGCACTACCAACTTGGATTTCCCTTGGGAGCTTTGGTCTACACCTCTTCCACCATAGCTACCTCTATGACCTCTGCCATCTCTTCCCCTACCTCTGCCTCTATTGCTTTGCTCCTATTTCTTTTTACTCTTCTCTTCCACCTTGAGTACCAATTGATAGCACTTATGGATAGTACTAGGACACAACAAACTTAACTCTTCTTGGATATTCCATCGCAAACCATTCAAGTACCTGGCAACCTTAATGCTTTCATCTTCTACCACCTTGGATCTCAAACACAACTTTTGAAATTATTCAATGTAGCTTCTCACATTTAGTTCTCTTTGTCTCATATTTTGTCTCCTCTTGTGTAATTGAATTTCACAGTCTCCTAGGATATAGGCTTCTCTCATCTTGGCTAGCATTCCTTTCCAAGTGGCAATTGGGTTCTTACCCTCCTTTTACCTTTCCTCTTGGATGAACTTCCACCAAGTCAAGGCTGCTCTTCTCAATCTAGATTTGGATACCTTCACCCTTTGTTCTTCACTAACTCCATCACATTCAAAGTGATTCTCTAACCCTTCGATCCACTCGATAACCACTTTTGGTTCCATTTTTACATCGAAAAGTGGCACTCCTTCTAGGGACTTACCTCCTAAGGCTTTGATGGCTTTAAGGAAAGGTTCTTTGGGAAAAATAGGATCTGGTTCAGGTGTTCCATCCTCTTCTACCACTTATTTGTACAAGTTTTTCTTCATTGATTTTGATAGTCACCTTCTCAGTCTTGTCTTCTACTTCACCTAGTTTGTTCTCCAATCATTGCAACGTTTCCCTAAGGAGTCTATTCTCTTCCTCTTGGTCTTCTACCCTTTTGGCTCACTCTACAAATTGGTCACCATCCTGAGACTATTTTCACCCACTGACTCAGTCTCTAACATCAACTAGTTCCTTCCCAAATCTTAACTAGCTCTGATACCACTTTGATAGGGAGATTCTCTCAAAAGAGTGGTAATTTAGTTTGTAGGTTAGAAAGAGGTATTATTGTGGGATTTCATATTTTTTTATGCCCTTCTCTCCTCTTGAATCAATTCCAACACCTAAACTCTTTTGGAAAACTCTCTACCAACTGGGTTGCTCCAGTTACTCAAATCAAGGCTAGAACTCACTAGAGTAAGTTCAACCATCAAGTTGTCAAATTCATTAACCTTCACTTTTAGAGGACTAGGAGGAGTCTGAGATGGTTTAACAACTCCGACCATGTGGTTTTGTAGCTTTTTTCCCTTCATTTCTTCATCGCTTTCATAAGTTCCTATTTTTAAGGCCTAATAGCCCTATGAGCCCCTTTAATCCCTACCCTTCACAGTTTTTTCTCATTTTCGCAAAAAACCTCCAAAGGACCTCCTAAAATATTTTTTGATTTGGATACCCATTTGGACATTATTTATGATTCGGGAGGTTGGATGGTCTGATATGTTCGTATAGGTACAACCCCCAAAATGGCACTTTTCAAGGGTTTAAGGTCTATGAGCTTTCTTCCAGTAGTTTTTACTGATCTCCACACTCTGTCAGACCTCCATACTCACACTAAGACTCTGCTAGACAGCCATCTTCCATTCCAATCACTTGTCCCAATCACATTTGATCATCCCTGCAAGCAATAATGAAAACAGAAGTCATGTTCCCTAGCTAGGCTATGGCAGCACTTGCCTAGGACATGATAGTAAATTTCTCCAATGTAACTTCCAGGAAAAAAAAATTATTATTTACACTATACATAGACTCCATTCCTTGAATTCCAAAGGCCATTGAGAAAACAAAATGGGAATTCAAGTTGGAGCCATTTCTAGGGTCTTAAACCCTTTGCTCAGGGTGAGAGCAGTACAATTAAGGAAGATTTCAAATACACAACTAATTTTGCATAATGGAAGGGAATTATTACTTCTAAAGCACCACAACAATGAATCCTAAACCACCATGAAAGAACAGTACCAAAATCAATCCATCTAGTATAGACTGCTATAAGCAATTTAACAAGTTTTTATGCAAAATCTGGAAATCGCCTCAATTTTCTCTTTGGATCTTCCAAACCTTTTAAAATTATTTGAAAAGCCTTATATATTCCTACTCCCTCACAACCAAGAATCCCTCAATTCTCTAGCCACCGATTTGATCATTTTCTCAAAAGTTGCTCACATTGTTCCAAAAAGTGGTCAAGCAAACTTGACAACTTTTGCTCCCCAATGCATTTTTGAAACTTGTGGATATCTACACACTCTAAACCTCCTAGGATGTTTCCCTAACATCAAACCAACATTTCCAAAACCCACATGAGGCCTTACAAGGAGTTTTACTCAATTTTGCTAAATGATGCCATTTTAGGCTTACAAAGGCACATTGGCCAAAACTAAGAAAATAAGTTAACTCTAGAGATAGTCAAAATACCAATAACCTTAAAACACAATTTTGGACCTACCAATAGTCCTTTATTTACTCATTCATCCAATTGAGGATCATTCACTCCAAAATTGTGAAAATTCATCAAGAAATCTAGGGTTCTCCTACACCAATATAGATGAGAAAAAAGGTGATAAGGTGCAAAACATGGTTAGCAATAGTACTGATAATGATTCTCACATTGAGAAAGTGGCAAGTCAGGGGAATAAGGAGTTGATGGAAACCCATAGTCCTAGATTGGGACAGGAAGTGAACCTAGAATCTTTCATAGGGGTAACTGGTAAGCCAATTTCTGTGCATGAGGAAGACTGCAATGTTGTGGATATTTATGAGTCAATGAGTAAGGTAGATAATGGTAATCCTAACTTTAATATTGGAAAACCTTATGAAGTAGATATTCTTTGATCTCCTAAAGTGGTCCAACCTAATTTTGCAAAACAAAGCATTAATGTGATTAATGTTTTTTTTTATGATTCTCCTATCTCAAAGCAGAAGCTTAGTTTTTCTAATGATTCAGGATTACCAAAGCCAAATAATATGGGTAAAGAAAATAAATTCCAAGAGAAATCTAAAATGGAGGATGACCCTCCCTTTACATAGGTGGAAAATAAAAAGGGAAACAAGAAGTCGGCGACCTTTGGGGTTAAAACTAGAAATAGATCAAAGGTTGATTGTGGTGATGCCATGATCTTAGCTCAAAAGTCAAAGTCATGAAAATGGCATAGGGAGCATGATAGTCTCTAGAACATTGTTGATGGGATTCAAAAGACTATCCCTAAAATATGTTTAAACAACACCCCTCTTAAATCATGAAGATAATAATTTGGAATATTAGAGGGCTCAATGACTCTCACAAGTAGGATATTGTTTCAAATTTTGTTTGAGATCATACACTAGACATTATGTCTATTTAGGAGACCAAGATGCGAAACAAAAAAAGTTTTGAAAATGAAACTTTTCAAGAAATTAGGAATTCATAGTAATAGTTCAAATGTTGCTTTAGGAGGTTGTGCTATTTTTTGGAATGAGTTTTTTGTTACAGGAAGATGCTAATCATACAATTATTAGATTCAAGAATATTCGTGATGATTTTTTCTACATTTTATCCAATATCTATGTTCCCAATAATAAATCTAATAGAAGAAAATTTTAGAAGAATCTATCCATGTTTAGAGATCAACTTTCTAATGAAAACTGGCTAGTAATTGGTGATTTCAATACTCCTCTTCGGGATTTGGAGAAGTTTGGTGGATCTTAGGTTCAGGATGACAACAAAAAAGATCTTCTAGACTTTATCAATAATCCATCCCTTAATGATCTGGATTTAAGGGTAGCATCCTTTACTTGGACCAACAAACCAACTAGTAATGACCTTATTCAGGTAAAGCCAGATCATGTGTTAATTTCTAATGGGTAGTATTTGCATTATGCATGCACTCTGAATGCTTTATCAAGGGTTGGTTTTGACCATTATCTTCTTAGCCATCATGGTGATTCAATGATGGGTAAGAAGAATCTTCCATTTCCTTTTGAGTGAATATGGATTCAACATGCTCAAATTAAAGAAAAGTTTTTGGAATGGTGGAGAACCAAAGTTGAGGGTATGACCATGTTCTAGGTAGCCAATAAACTAGGAGTGGTCAAATATAACATAAGAAAATGGAACAAGGAATCTTTTGGAAAGTTTTTCAAAATAAGCTAGTACTCTGTTAGATCTAAAGGATATTCGGGACAAAATCCAAAAAATGGTTATATTGAGGACTACTTAAACAAAGAGAATGAGATACTTTCCCAATATCACAACATCATTTCAAAAGAAGAATAATTCTAGAAATATAGATCTAGATCAATATGGATGGCCTCTAGGGATGAGAATACTCGATTCTTCCATATGTCAACCCTTAAGCATAGAGAGATGAATAGAATTTCCAGGATCCAAAGGAATGGGGTAGTTTTTGAAAAAGAAAAAATATTAGAGAGGAAGTAGTGAGCTTCTTTTCTAATCTTCTTAAAGCTGAAAGCTCGCTTGAAAAAACCATACAGGAGGATTTTATTGATGTCATCTCAAGATCGGCTGATGGTTCTTGGAAGAAATATCTAATTATTATTCGTTCGTTGCAGGAAATTAAGGATGCGATATTTTTATTTGAAGGAAATAAGGCCCTAGGCCCTGATGGATTTCCCATTTTTTTTCTTTTAGATGTTTTGTGAGATTGTGGGGGATGATGTGGGAAATACGGTCAAAGAGTTTTTTGGCTCTACAACTAAAGGAGATTAATTCAACATTCATTGTGCTTATTCCAAAATTCCCTGTCCAGTGGATTCATTTGATGCTTTTTTCCCCATAATTCTTTGCAATTCCATCTATAAAATCCTCTTTAAAGTTTTGACCTCTATAATTTTTAAGGTTCTCTCTCTGTTTATTATGGATCAATAGAATGGGTTTGTTCTTGGTCACTAGATCCTGGACCCTATCATCATGGTTGATGAAAATATTCATTCCCTTGATAACGCAAATCGATAAGGATTTTTACTCAAACTAGATCTTTGTAAGGCTTATGATAGAGTTGACTGGAATTTCTTAATAAAGGTTTTGATGGCCTATGGACTCTGAAGTAAGTTTGTGAACTTGATATGGAAATTCATTTCTACCTCCAAATTAGTGGTGATAATTAATGGTCCTCCTTCAAATTTATTTAAAGTTTCAAGAGGCCTTCACCAAGGAGACCGCTTCTCTCCTATTTTCTTCATTCTAGTGAAAGAAATCTTTGGTAGATATATGCTAGAAATGATTAAGAGAAGAGATTTGAAAGGGTTAAAACCCACATCTGATAGAATGATTTTCTCCCATCATCAATTTGTGGATGATACCATTGTTATGGGGGAAACTTTAGTAAGAGAAGATCGAGTTTTAAAATTAAATCTTGGAAGATTATGTTAGAGCTACAAGACAATGCATAAATTACTCTAAAAGCACCCTGTCTTTCATAAATACTCTTGAAACAAGACAAAGGAAAATTTCTAAAATCCTTGGGTTCTCTATTGGAAGGCTTCTTGCCATCTACTTGGGTTCTCTACTTGACTCCATAGTGCATGATACTTTTTGGATCTCTCTGATTGATAAATTCCACAAAAATATTGGCTAGATGGAAGGGGGCTTCATTGAGACAAGCGGGGAAAGTACAACTTTGAAAAGCAACTCTTCAAAACCTCCTTGTCAATGCCCTCAACTTGTTTGAAATTCCCACTAATTTTGTTGAAGCTATCGACAATATCTAAAAGAGGTTCCTTTGGTTTGGAGTTGAGGAAAAGAAGAGAATGCCTCTTGTGGCATGGGACTTTTTTTTGCAAACCAAAAAAATAGGGTGGTCTTAGTATAAGAAGTATCTGGGATTTCAACAATGTCGTGGAGCAATTTTGGAGAATTTTTAATTCGAAAGGAGAATGGAATATTATCTAGAGAAGGAAATATATCCAAAATTTTGATTCTCTTTAGAATCTTCTCGACAACAATGATATTCCTAATGGCTCTTCCCTCTAGAACTGCAAAGTTTGAGCTAGATCCATTATTAAAACTGGAGTTGGTTGGAATTTTTGGTCTAGAAAGGGCATCCAGCTATGGGAGGATAGATGGATCAATCATGAATATTTATGCAGCCATCTAGTTTTCATTAAGTACATGGATAGATGTAAGAGCAGGTTTAGAATCTAGGTGGTTGACTACTGCATCGATAAAAGATGGGTTAAGCTAGGGGAAATTAATACTAGCCTATAACCTATGCAGAAGCCCTTAAATTCTTATATGTTGGATAAGAATGTAGAGTATCGTATGGTTTGGAAACTCTCACCCTCAGGAGATTTATCAGTGGCTTTAGCTATGACACTTTATGTTGATAATCATCCCTCTCCCCCTTGGGCTAGTGTGTGGTCAAAAATTCTCATCCTTAAGATTAATATATTTTTCTAGATCTTGATGTAGAATAAAATCTTGACAATGGATAATTTATACAAAAGAGGTTTATATCTTACCGATAGATGCTTCTTATGTGAGAAAGAGGCTGAAAATATCCAACATCTATTCTTGCATTGTGATTTTTCCTTCAAGGTGTGGGGATATTTATGGAAGATACGAAGTGTAGACTGGGTGATTCCCTCTTTTCTCTTGGATGACTTCACTCTATGGAAAGGACTGAATGTGAATCATCCCCTAAAGACAATTTGGTCCCTATCTTTTCCACATCTAGTCTGGGGTCTCTAGAAAGAATGTAACAATAGAATTTTCAAGAATATTGCTTCTCCTCCTGTAGTCATTTTCAACAAGATTCAAAGAGATATTACTAAGAATTTCCTCTCTTCTAGAGCCAATCAAAATATTAAGAGGAATGTTCTTTTTCTTTCTGATTGTGATATTGCATCTAGATGGAACATCAAGATGGATTATCCTAAGGACCCAAGATTAGCTAAATCTCCTAGACATTATTGCCATCAGGTACTTGCCTCATGTGCATGGGTCAAAGTTAATTTTAATGGGGTGGCCAAAGGAAATCCAGGGTTGGTTAGGTTTGGGGAAGTGATAAGGGATGAAAATGGTAGGTTGTTGGTAGTTGTGCCACTCCCCTTGGGATGCTAGAGAAACCACCTTGTTGAGGTTGTAGCTACCTATCATGGGATACTGTTGGCCAAAAAAAATAATGTTATCAATATGGTTAGAAGGCAACTATAATAACATTATCCAATGTCTATTGGGTAAGCAAAAACCCTCATGGAATATAAAACATTGGATTGAGAAAGAAAGAGATTTATTAAACATTTTCCAAAACCATGTAATGTTTCTCATGCCTATTGAGAAGCCAACGGGTTGGCCGATCACTTTGCTAACCTTGGATTTAGTAGCAATGATAAAAAATTATGGGGGTTAGGAGATAATCTATCGACTAAAATAAAGGCCTTAATATTATATGATTTGGCCCAAGGGAGACAGGTTTTAAATGATTACACAATGCCCTATTTTGATGGCTCACACTCTAATTATTAATTGTGTCACTTTGGCATTACTCTTGCTTGGGTCACATGCTTGCGGGGTTCTTTGTAGCTTGCTTTGGAACTATCAGGTCCTACTCAATACAACCATTACCGATCGGTGGAGAAAGGAAGAGGGTGATGCCCTTGAACTATGAAGAGCTCAAGAAAAACAAAAAGAATTGGCACATTTTGGATTAAGGAGGGCTCACTTCCTTCATTGAAAGATTACATGGTGCCCATGAAATGTGTTAAAGAAATTTTCTAAGGGTTTGGAGGATGGAAAAAGTAAAATTAAAGGCAAAATGATGTAAATTGATGAGAGACTCATTGCTAAAGTTATGAGACTATCAATGGAAGGGGAAAAGTTTAACAGAGATACCAAAATGGTCAATGTTGCAATCATGAAATTCCCCATAAATGATAAGGAGAGGGTAAAGCTTGTAAAAATTTACAAAAGTAGCTATGATATGGGGTTCTTGAGGCTTCGAGCGATTCTGAGGAAGGAGACCATATTATTCTTTCCTCAAAGGAAGAATAATGGAACATAGATTCGAAAGGCTCAAACTCTAATTTAGGGTCTTCTTTGAAGGATGGCCACCAAGATAAATATGTAAAAGCATCTCTTGTGTCCACTTTACATTCATACTCTCCTCCTTCTCACCAATCACTCCTAGATAAATATGTCTAGGTTCCAAACCAAAGTGATAGACCCCCCATCTCAAAGAAGCACAATACAAATTCTCCTCTCCTCAACATGGAAAGGGAGAATCATGATGATGTTCTGTCTATAGCTCGAGATATAGTTGTTGAAACTTCAAGATGTTTAAATGGGACTTTCATAAAATTAAAGATATCAATGTCAACATGAGGGCTGTTAATAGAAAACATGACTCTCAAACTAATGAATAGTGGACGATGGATCAAAGAAAGGAAATTATGGATTCAATGTAGAAGACTATGGGAGTGGTTAATGATATGAAGAAATCTTATGACTAAAGGATTTCTCAGTTGGAGGAAAAACTTAGGAAAGATTTTGAAGGTAGATTGAGTAAGACAGAGAACAAATTCCAAAAAATTAATGAAAACCTAATATCTGTAGTTACCTTCAGTCATAAAGTGGTTAAGATCTTAGTTGAGAGTATAAATACCATAGTTGGAAAGCTTGAAGAAACCCACCAGGAAGGAGCTATAGTGGATGTAGAGGCACTGGATAAAGAGATAGACGATACAATGGGACCATGCAAGAGAACCAACACTAATTTGAAGAATAAAATTGCTAATGAGGACTTTAAGGAGCTGAACAAGATTGCATTAAATATGACTCAAATAGAAATAGAGGTCGTTAAGGCCCTTAAGAACTTGTACTAGTTTATTTCCTTTTGTTCTCTCTTTCCTAGCTTTTGGTTTTGTGTTGGTTTTTATTTTTTGGGGGGCTACAATGGATTTGTTTATCTTTATGTGGCTTTTTGTTGTAGTTCTCTATTAAAGGGTTTCAGGTCGCTTCAAAACCTATTTGTTCTATTAAAAAAAAGAAAAAAATTTTGATAAGACATTCATGTAGAGAATATCTTTCCCCCAAAAAAGAAAATATTATAAATCATAGAAAAATTCCTTCTAAAGAGAGAGAAAACATTATAAGGAAAAATATACAAGTAAAAAAAGGAGTACTCAAGATAACCCCTTAATAACAACTTTTTTCAATTGAAATATAGATTCAAGTGAAAATTACAAGGTAATATTGAAGGATTAATGAACATGTACATAATATCCTCTATAGTAGGAAAATATTTCAACCTAAGAACACTCTCTTGGATGAGCTATTAAATGAAATGCATGTTGTTGTTAATATGCTTAAGAAACATAATATTCCATTCAACTACATGAAATTTATATGGATCTTTGATTATCACAATGAAGAGTAGTGGGGTAGCTAGAAGGAAAGCCAAAATTTATTAGAAATTAGTGAACCAAACAACCCATGGCTAGAAATAATTATACCTCAATACTCATCCTTTGTAGATGATAATACAATAATATTTTTTCTCTTTCAAAGCAAAAACATCAAACCAAAAGTAAAGTAGTAAAATAAAATAGTAGACTTTCATTAATGAAATGAAAAATATTTAACAAGGGAAGCATAAGGTAGAATATTGGTTAAGCCAAATGAAACTACTATAGAGCCAAAAATAGGAGCTATTGAGCCAAGGATGAGAACCTAGCAGTCATGGGAAAGAGAATCTGAGAAAAATGAAGTGATGAGTTACATACTTACAAGAGCACCAAAAGGATCTCACAAGGGAACAACAACAATCACAATAGATGAAGGAACAACCCAAGAATGCACCTCAATAACTAGAGGAATAATTGATATTGTAGGAGCCACTTTATCAAAAATGACACAAACCATAGGAGAAAGGGCAGTCAATGACAATGGTTACAATAAATAGGAAGAGTACAAGTCCAAAAGAAAAGGAAAGATACTAAGATGACACCTATCCACATGCTTCCACTAGGTAAGAGAAGACCAAGGACTAGACCCATAGGGATAGAAAGAGGCCAAGTATCTTATTGTAAAGAAGTGATGATACCTAAACTAGGTTGCTTCATTTTCCAAGCACTATCACAACTGGAGCTCTCCATACATAAGAGATGGAAAGAGGAGGTTTAGAGCTCTGTCAAGATCCACTACAATCCATGTGAAGGAAGTGTGGGAGAATCTTGTATTAGTATTAGGGTTGACCTTGATAGAGCAACCTAGATTGTTACCAATATATTCATAATTAGCGGTGCACCAAAAATGTAAAAGGAGGTGGGAGAGTAAGACCTAAGTAGGAGAAACATTAATATTAATCTTCTAGGGGATTAAAAGATAGATCCATAGAGTATACAAATGCCTATCATCTGAATTATAAAAGTAGATGACAAAAAATCGATGAGTGCAAGGGTAAAAATCTAGCATACCAAAAAATAGGGGATTCCATTGAGCTGAGATCCAAAGTAAAGAGAAGCGATTAATGGACATGACCAGTTGAATATTCCAATTAGTGAAAGTTTATTTTAGTAGGAAATACATTAGAGAACCTTCTTACCTAGAGTTACTTCTAGAACAAAGGAGGTGCATGGAAGACATTTTGTCAAAGGAGCTAGAGTAGAAAACAAAAGTTTATGGAGTTGATCAGAAATGAAAGTTTAAAGTAGGGAATTTATTTAAGCACAAGCATCCAAGATATCTAGGTAGGTATGTAGATAGGGAGATGGATTAGAAATATCAACAATATTGTTACAAGTAGGGGAGCCATTATGGATAGGAGAGTCATTGTAGGCAACAACATGTAGAAGCATTGATTTGAAATTCGAAGAGGAGAAGCCATGATTGGAAGCCGTTGTGAGAGCAGTAGGACTATCGGATGTTTGATTTTTTTATTATGGACAAAATATTGATATAATGTAGCATCAAATTTATAATTAAAGAAAATAGTAAATAGTATGACTTTTGACTAATTTTGTCAGGGTTTTATTTTAGTTTCATTGGTTAACTTACCCGCTTCCATAATGTCATGTAGTAGTTTTGGTTATTTATCTATACTAATCAAAATATCTCTCTCAAACATGTCTTTAATAACATGAAAATAAGTTGGTTGTTGGATCACCCTAATAGCAAATAGGTCTATTTGGTGGCAACAAAGATAGGGGCTACTAAATCATTTGCATGGTACATATAGTATTTGCTCAATTATAGATCTACTATATTTTTATGTAACAATAAATGCTTCAAGTACTAGACCAACAAATAAAAAACCCAAATCAATAGGTGCTTCATCTATAGCATCATAATTAACTAACTCAAATACTACCATCATTCGTAAAAACTCTACCATGACTTATATTGCTATTTGTTGTGTCTTCTAAGTTTGCAACTAGTCATCACAAATATTTGATAGAAATATAAAATATTATTTCCACTCTTTAATTATATTAATCCCCTTGAAAGTTTTGCATCCCTCTTTCATTTTTTTTTAATATTTTCTTGTATTCAATCATTAGAGATATGGTGATGTTATTTGAAGTTACTAAAAAAATCATTTGTTGATGGATTTATAGAATAATGAAATTAATCTTAGAAATTAACACTTTAACATATACCTTGTATCATTAAATGTAAAGTCTAACTATTTTCATTAGTCTAAGTGGATACACGAGAATTATATCACCCTTAGAGAAGGAAGTGAGAGTATCATTGGGGAGAAGAGCGCAAACATGAGAAGAGGTGAAAATTTCCATCATTATCGGATCCTTGAGATAAGTGCCCTTTTTAGGTTTGGTGTAGTAGCCCTAGAGTTACTAGGGTCATGTTAGTATCATGTCATCAAGTTGTCAAGTCCCAGTGAACTAGTTTTTTGGTCAAGGTTGTCTACCATATGTAAATCTTCTTCATTATAACCTCTATTAAAATAGTTTGAAATGGGCTCATAATTTTAATGTTATTAAATAAAGAACTCTAGTATGGCACAATAAATTTAAAACTCAACCAATTTAATTATGATCATAATAACATGCATACACATACACACATGCATACATGTATACATATATACATGTATATATGTATATTTATATTTGTATATATGTATGTATATACATTTATATGTATACATATGTGTGTGTGCCTATATGTATATATGTATGTGTATATATATATATATATATACACACAACATATGTGTGTGTGTGTGTGTGTGTACACACAAACACAAAAATACACACACACAATATATACATATATATATTTATATATAATCATACCAAAAGAGATGGATTATTCATGAATTCTATTTGAACCTTTGGAGATATATAAGTAGCGGTTATCATGGTTGAGCCTCCATGCTCATATAAGAAATAGCCAAACATATCAAGGTGGATTTTATCATGTTTTTGAACCACCATTGGAAGTAGCAGTAATGGTATTTAATAATAATAATGCATCAACTATTTAAGCAAAGAACATTGCAAACCATAACTTTTTCTTGATTCTCATTGAAGAGTATTTTTAAGAAACATGCCCTTTAGAGGTCAAGGTTGGATGCTAAAAATAATTATTTTCAATTGTGGTCATCATCATTATGTTGTATAATTATTAGGAATATAAATTTTTGTGTTAAGACAATTTCAAGCGATCAATTCTGGATAGAAAACTGTTGCACAATGGAAGATCTTAGCTAGGACAAATTACTCATGTTAATTATTCATAATAGTTGAGATTGTAGGCATTTTTTATTTGATGGACTTGAAAAGCACTGAGAGGGGGGGGTGAATCATTGACACGAAATAAAACACTACTTCAAACACTAACTAGTAGATGAACTTAACAAAGCTTTTAAACACAATGCATGCAATCCAAAATGATATAACGACATTCACAAAAAGTAAAGCATCCACCATAACACAAGTGTTTATACGTGGAAAACCCAAGCAGGTAAAAACCATGGTGAGATGGAACTCACAAGTTAATTATCTGCGGTAATAGATAATTGACCGGTTAAGGTCTACAAAGTGCTCTGCTAGGAGTGAATCTTGTTAGAGATCCCAAAGCTTGATTAGAAGCTTGTACCCTATTAAAGGTAGTGCCCTATTAGGAGTAACCTCGATGGAGGATTTAAGAATCCAAACTAATGGATCACCTTGTTAGAGGATTTGTACATTGAAGCTTGTTAGAGCTTACCCAGTTAAGGGATTTGATTCTGTTGTAATGGTTAGAAAACAACAAGAAAGGTTTGATCTATTCTGAGTAGCACAATACTTGCTTGATCACATTCTTCTAAGTACATTCAACACTTCTCTTCAACACACTCTTCATCTTAACACTTATTTCTCTTCAACAAAAACTTTGTCTCTTCATGCATATCATCAGTTACATAACATCTCTCCTTTTTCTTTAAATGATTCACTAAGATGTCTTTAAATAGACATTCAAATCTTATGTCAGTCCAAGGAAATCAAAACACAATTTCCTAGATGCAATGTATCTAGACATGTGATCATAACTCATCACAAAAATTAATGCCAAGTAGTTGGTGCAGGTAACTCATCATAGAAATAACCAAATACCGGTTGGAACAATCAATACCAATTTGAATAAAACATATTAACCATTGTCCATGAATCTTCACTTGATCTCCATCTAGATCTTCATCTTGATGTCGACTTAGTATAACCATAGGTTGTCTATTATGCACATATCGGTTGACACAAAACACCAGTTAAAGATGAACCTCTAACATACTGGTTAACAGTGTAAACAATTGAAGTTACACCGGTAGTCGATATAATCATATGTGTGTGAGAGAGTGTTTCATCAATGAAAAAAAAGTGATGAATTCATTACAATTATCATCAAGCCAACATTATTCTTAATCAATACCATTCCCATACAGTTAATTGAAAAATCATCAGTAGGTTGTGCATTATGCAGTAATTGATTTTTTAATTGCCAAATGAAATAATAGTAAAATCATTCAAGATAACATATATTCAGCAAAATAGGAATCTTCATATCATATGATAATGTATTACCATAATTGAATTGTAGATGGGTTGTATATGACTAAAGTGTTGTCAGACACTCACATTAGGGATCCTTTAAGGATTGATCTGTGTAAGATACAAAATATTATCTCTATTGTGTATTAAAGAGGTTGGTAGACCTACATAGACCCACATGGGGCTCAAACTATGTAACAAATGAAAATTAGCTGATAAGGCTCGTATGTTAACAATGAGTAATGATTTGATCGATTACAGTTTCATAGTTGAAACATGATGATTTAATGATTAAGTGAACACTAAAATCTTTAGTGATTACATTCATGTATACAAGGATACACATATGTGATGTGCCAATGAAATTGAAAGACACATGAATGTATGCATGTACGTGCATGGATGCACATAAACGTACACATGCATCATGCCAAGATGTATCACTTGCATACTTAATAAATTTTACTAGTGGAGGAAAAAAATAAATGAATACGAGAGAATTATCACTTGAGAAGATCTATGCATGTATTATGAGTATATTAATCATGAGACCAATTTGAATTAATATAACCTTAAGTCTATAGTAACTTTCTATAAATAAATGATAGAATTTAGTAATCGTGTCAAGGAGTCAAGTCATCCTAATCAAGTCAAACCAAACATAGATAATGTAGTAACAAGTCAAGTGGCATGGTGAACTTAAATAACATTTTAAATGTGCTTGCAACTTATTAAACCTTGTCCAATGTGGCTCAAATTTTAATATGCATCTATTAGTTCACAATGCACATGAATAAGATACACTTCCTAGTCAGATTAGTCACACTAGCTAGGAGGTACCTATAGAGTGTGAGTAACTGGAATCATGTAGGTTTTAAACACTAAGATTAGATGGAAATGAGACCTAGTCCTATGTTTTCTCCCTCATGACGGGTAGGGCCACTTCTGTAAGGAAGGTGTATGGGTGGTCACTAGGTCCACATATGGAGGTAAAGCATCTTGATGATTCTCTCCCTCCTATAATATAATAATAAGAATTGTATGAAATTCTAGATTGGCATACAAAAACATTAGTTAACTTTAACCTCTTCTTTGTACTTATTGTATTTCAATTAATGTTAGAAGAAAATTACAGATTAATTCTTGTTATGTATTTCATTCAAAGGACGTTTGAATTAATTTTAATACTTTTAGAAAAAGAATATGTTTGAAAAGTTTCAATAGTTTTGAAAATATGTAAAGGTAGGTTTTTTTTATGAAAGTGCATATTGTTTTTCTTATTTATTTTTTAAAGAAGTAATTAGGGGTGAACTCATAATAATGGTTCCCACTTTTTTGCCACTTTTGACACTGAGATGTACATTTTTAAAATAATCTTCAACTTTTGAGAACTATAACTTTTAAACTATTAAAAATTTGAAGATGATGAAAATTAGTGATTTCTAGCATTTTGTTTGTAGATTCTATATACATTTTTTTCAAATTATTTTGAAGGATTTTTTTTTTAAAATTCCATCTTCCTCTAAAAGTAGTTTGTTACAACAAACTACATTTTTTAAGAGTGATGTGCCTTCCGAAACACATAATTTTTTTTCTATAAATGATAAAAACTCAATTCTTTTGAATTTTGGTCTGTAACATCAATATCTAGGGCTTGCATTTGGTTTTATAGTGATATGTTCAATATTTTTCATTTAATAAATTTTTTAAGTCCGACTAGTCATAATTCAGACATAGGTTTATGTTTATCTTTTTTGTTAGAAAGAAGACATCAATACCAGGGGCATAGATATTTTTCAGAATTTTTTTGAATTAGTTTCTTATTTTTCCCAATGGGTTGAACAGAGAAGTTCATGTTCAGTGAAAAACCAATTCTCCATAAAATTAAAAAAACAAGAACATAATAAATTCAAAATATAACAAAATTATACTCGTTGGAAAGCTTGTTCCGAGTACTACCATGTAATATTTTTGGGTTATGAAGATTATTTCATTCGTGCTTTGAACCAAAGCTCCAAAGTCATTAACTATTCAGAACTCTAAAAATTTTTGGGAGAAACCTCTAAGTGGAGGGTTCGAATGAACACTGGTTCGAGCAAATTAGGTTTGCTTGAACCATAAGGGGTTCAAGAGAACCCCCATTCACTCAAACCAATGGGCTTGATTATGGCTCGCACTTTTTTGTAATGGTCATGTTCGAACGAACCCGACCATTTTTAACTGTCGGGTTTCGTTCGAACTTTGGCCAATGCATTTTTTGTTTTTTTTTCATTTGTGGAGTCATATAAATGTTCATAATTTTTTTGATTTTTTATCACACAAATGATTAAAATAATTCACATTTTTGGATGAGAGAAGACATTTGAAAATTATTTTGAGGGCAATAATTTGAAGGTTTTTTGTAAAAGCATGGGGAACAAGAAGAGAAGGCAAAATAAGACTTCAAGGAATTATTCTCCCGAAACGGAAGAAAAATATCGAGAACAAAGAAGACAAAGATATCATGATGCATGTATGTATTTTTAATTTTATTTCTATTTAATTTAATATGTATTACATAACAATTAATTAGTTCAATATTTTTTATCTAATATTTTTAATGAAAATTAATTTAAAAAATCTTAATTAAATTAATTGGAAATAATAGGATTAAAAATAATCTTGTTTTAATTGGAAAGCATAATTAATTTGAGATAATACATGTGTATTTGCAAATTTCAAATTCCGTCAACTTGCTTGTTGTGTAATTGCATTTTTCTCCTATATAATTAAGTCCATTTATAATAGATAAGACCTATTAAGTCATAAAATTAATAAGACCTATTATGTCATAATTTCTAGGTTCTAAATTATATATATTGAATATTTAATCTACATGTACAAGTAATTTCATGTGATAGGTCCTTTAATATCACATAATATATCTATCTTAAGGGGAGTTAAGTATATTAATTGTGAAATACTTTTTCATACATGGTCATATTGATTTTAATAATAAGGCCTATTAGGACTATTACATTGATTATAGGTCTTAAATGTGACAAAAATTTATAACCTATTAAACATGTTGAATAATTTAGGTGAACTATTTATATGACTTCACGTACATGCAAAAACATTTCAGATTAGGAGGTCTATTATGTAATAATAGGTCTTAAATATACACACATGTGACAAATTATAGGCCACCTACATTATGGTCCATAACAAATTAATATGAGGTCACCTTTATCGTATGCATGCATCAAAATATTTGTACTTTTAATTTTCAAAATTGGAATTTCTAATTTATCAAAATTTTATTTTATGTGTTAAATTAGTGCTCAAAATTAGAGATTGAACTTTAAACCTAAATAGGTAATTTAGTTAGAGTTATAACAATAAGGTCCTGAAAGTAATTAAATTTAATAAACCAAATTGAATGGGCTAATTTTAACATGTAAAGCTTTAAGCCAAATTCACCCCTATTCTTAAACCTAATTGAATAATCTCTGATTAATTCAAGAACCTTAAACACAAACTCTTAAATTATGTGTAGAATAGGCTCGAGAAGAAGGGAGTTCTGAAGTGAGAGTCGAGGCAAATGAACTTGTTGAAAAACACAATATAGTTGATGAACATAGGGAGGAGATTGTTCAAGTTGAACCAATGGAGACCTTTGAAGGAGAGGGGTCAGGCACCTTACCTCCTACCACTGATATGGATGAGCATATTGTGGATCTAGCTAAACAGGTGAAGAGAAATATTTCTTATAAAAATTTAGATCATTTACTTGAAATGGATGTGGATGAGTTGAAATGTCTTAGTGAAGAACCTAGACATACTAAAAGGAGGTCAATGAATAAAAGTGGAAAAGAAATAATGTCTCATTTCAACAATCTTGATACTACACTAGAAAATGCTCAATTGTTATCAATTGTACTTACTCATAAAGACTTAATAGATCCAATGAAATTGTTGGGTATAGATACAACAAGTCAAAAGAGGAAAACTTCTCAGCTACAAAAATCTATTGTTGATAATGTTAAGAAAGGTTTCGTGAACATTGGTAAAAAATCTTGAAAACTAGATAAGACCATTTCAAGAAGAGTGATGTTGACATCTTTAGTAAATGAAAGATTGCCTCAAAAAAGACAAATCTCTTCACTGTCATCTGAGTTTAGTTTTAGTAGAAGGACAATATATAAATATGTTAAAAGGAGAAAGATTTTGGATGATACTACCTCAGAAGGGAATTGGGCAATTATGTGTAGAGCTCCTCATTCTGATAGAATTGAATATGTTGTTAGGAACTTTGTGACAAGTTTTTGGAATGATAATACTCGTCCTTCATCAAATAGTAGAGATGTTATCAAGAAAAGGATTGGTCCTGATCATTATGATCTCCATGTAAAACATTGGATAGACACCACAAAACATGAATTGTATGTATTGTTTACTAAAACAAACCCTCATATAAATATTGGACAAACCATGTTTGAACGGTTAAGGCCATATTATGTGAAGTTGAACAAAGTTTTCGAAACTTGTTGTTGTCATTATCACATTGAATTTGACTTGTACTATCAGGTGTTTCGAAAGATTAGAGAAGATAGTGATGGTTATGAAAATGCTCCTCCTAAATGAACAAGTCAATTCATAGCATCCATCTTATGTGATAAATCAGATGATAATGCAACCGGTCAAATAAATTGCATAAGAGGAATTTGTGGAACATGCGGGGACTTGGCTAAATTGCCTTTGAAGATGAAGATACTAACATGAGGAAGATGGTAAATTGCAAGAGTTACAAGTACAAAAAATTTGAAACAAAATTTGGAAAGGAACCTACAAGGCTAGATTATGTAGAAGAGGAAATACCTCTTGGAACATTTATGGAAAATTTTTGTAAGTTGATAAAACCATACATATGCCATGGTTTTTATGCCAAGTGGCAAGCAGAACAATTTAAAAGATTAAGAGATACTTTCCCACTTGGAACTATTCTATCTGTAGTTGACTTCGTAGAGAATTAATCTTTTGCACATCAAAAAGAGATTCAATCAGAGTATTACTTTTCAAAGCAAATCACTATTTTGGTGCATGTGCAGGCCCCTATTGTAAGTAATATTTTCTTATTGGCCAGTAAGACAATATTGTGGGTCACAAATCCCACTGAGGTTTTTCCCACATTGGGTTTCCTCGTTAAATCATTGTGTTATGGTGTGTTTCTTATGTTGTTACTTTCATTTCTATTTATTGCATTATTTCTTGCATACCGGTACACTATTATAATATGTTCTGCATGTTTTAAGATAAAAATTCTAATAACCGATTAGATACTGATTCACCCCCCCCTCTCAGTATCTGTGGGAATCCTAACAATTGGTATCAGAGCTTGGCCCTCTATTTTCAGAAGTCTAATAGCTTGAGGAAGATCTTGACATCGGTAAAGATGGAAAATTTGATGAAGTAACTTGAAGAAGCTCTCTCAGACTATGATACAGAGAAATTGCAAAACATCAAACTTGAAGATGATCTAAAGGCAGCCTAGGATATCATTCAGGTACTTCAAGAAAATCTCACCACTACAAGAAACAAGAGAAGAGAACTTTGTGAAAAGATGCAATTTGGGAATGATGAAAAGGAAACTCTAAATAATATGATAGGGAAGCTGAAGCAAGAGAACATGGCAACAAAGAATGAGATGCAGGATATGACTATGAGATTTTGCAAAGAAATTGAGGATAGAAAGAAGAATGAAGAAGAATTGACCAGAAGACTAGGTGATGCAGCAAATGAGAACACAAAACTTAGCTATGAAAATGACCTATTAAAGATAGATCTGATGCATACACAGAATGACTCAAATGAACTAATGAGACAAAAAGAGATCTTGCAAAGAGAACTGGATATTGCAAATCAACACAAAGATAAATTCAAGAAAAGCTCAGAGGAACTTGGTGACTTGTTGAAGATTCAGAAACCTAATGGTGATACTTGTGGAATTGGCTTTGAAGTTGGTGAAAGCTCCGGTACTACAAACACTCAAGATCACAACAAACCGGTAAGACAACCTAATGCTTACAAATTCAATGGAAAATGCTTCAATTGTAATAATTATGGGCATAGAGCAAATTAATGTAGATCTAGAAGCTATCAGAACATCAACACACCCACCGGTCAATGTTCAAAATGCAACAAGGTTGGTCACAACTCTAAAAATTGTAGAATGAATGTGAGATGTTGTGTTTGTGGAAGATATGGACACTTATCTAATCAATGCAAAACTCAAACCGGCAGAGGCTATGGTAAAGCTATTCAAAAAAACAATGTAACTTGTTATGCATGTAACAAGATTGGGCATATTGCAAAATTCTGCAGAAGCAAAGGAACACCGATAGACAACAAAGGTGCTAGCTTGAAAGGGAAAGAAAAAGCTGAAGAGGTAAAGCAGGAATTATCAAAACAATGGATTAGAAAAGTAGATCTAAATGTTGGGAATACTCCTCCACCAATAGAATCAATTAACACACCGACAGAATAGAGTATCATTGCACTGGTAGGACAGAATAGTGCTCCACCGGCAGGAAGTTCTTCATCAAATTGAAGAAAGCTTCTTTGAGGGTTTGGCAAATCAAATGACACATGTGCTATTATTCCCTCGGTTAAAGATGAGAAGCTGAAAAATACTCATATACTGGCAGACATGTTAAGTTATTACTTAACTGGCATACATTTAATGTGGTAGATGGCAAATTAAGTTTATAAATTTGTGGTTTTGGCTCCATTTTACCTCACCGAGATTTCAAACCTACAAAGAGCGCAAAGATTCCGAGTTAAGGCATTCTGAGCAAAAAGTAAGAACACTCCAAGCAATCATCCATCCTAAAGGCAGTAAAAGGTATTTTATCATGGCATCCACCTCTGCAATTGAATAGGTAGCAAACCCTACTATTGTAGAAATCATAAAAGACCTAGGCTCGTATTTCAAATAATTCCTGAAGTAGCTAAGAAAGATGATGCTATAGGTGATTTTTCTCAAATTCCTAAGGGAGTTGTTTATGTTGAAGACCCAAGAATTTACATTCACTACAACATTAAGGAACTAGGAGATGAAGAGATTAAGACAATGTTTAAAACTATGATATGTGATGAATTCGGCAATATACAAGATGAACACAAGATCATTGAAACCCTAGGATTCATAGAGATCCTTAGCATTCCTGAATTTCCCAAGGATGTTATTAGGATAGTCTTAAGCAGGGTGCATGGAGAATTTTTCTGGCTAGATGCAATCCACAAAATCACTAAGGAAGCTATGAAAGTTGTCACAGGGTTACCAACCATAGATAAAAGACCAGATAAAACCAAGAAAGTCTCAAATGACCTAGTTACTAGCTTAACTGGTGCCACATTAGATAAAAGGTCCTTAAGAGTAAATGATGTGATAGATATTAATGTGAGATTTATCAGCATGATATTAGGGTATAAAGCTACTCATGCAAATAGACTTAATTCAGTTTCAAGTGTATGCATTAAGAGTGCTTATGATATGGTCATAGATAATGCAAAAATTGATGTATGTGAATGGTTAAAGGATGAATTAATTGACAACCTTGGAAAGATTAAGAAGGACAAGAAAGGAACTTTTAGGTTTGGAAATCTGTTAGTATGTCTAATGCTACATATAACCAAAAAAGTTCCTGGTATAGGCTACAAAGAACTTGGATATGATATACTGGTAGGTAAACAGTTGACAGAACTATTCAACAATATGGGAGAAGATAAGGAAGAGAATATAAATGACTTTTTTCAAGCACTTAAGGCCAAAATGAAGAAGAGAATCAAGCTATCACGAAAGATGGTTGACAAATACATGAAGGAAATCTGTTTTGTGATTAAGAAGGATGAGATCTGGATGGAAGCAGTCATCCCTAGGACTGTTTGGGTAATAGAGACGGGTTATGAAACAGATGATCATATAATTGAAACATATGCCAAAGCACTTCTAGAAGCCCCTAAAGAACCTAAGGAAGAAGTATTTGGTAATGCAGAAACTATTGAAAGCCAAATACAATCTAAGAAAAGAGTGAAAAAGGTTGAGGCAGCAGTAAGAAGAGGTTCCAGACAAGCAAAGGCCATCAAAGAAGATGTGTTAAAACAAACCAGCATAATAGAGGATGAGTTAGCAGCTCTACAACCTGAAACTCACCTATCACCGGTAGGTACTTCGGAGAATGACATGCCTGCAACTTTCAAGAGAGTTGTAAGGAAAAGAGACCCCTCACGGGTAACCACACCCTCACCTAGGAGGACAAGACAGAAACAACATGCAATGAGATCTCCATTAAGAAAGGCTACACTAAAGAAGAAGAAACTGACACCCAAAAGGAAGAAGAGAACAAACAAGGACTTGGCCCCTCTTGATATACTATTGAATGAAATCACAGAGGAAGGAAAATTGAAAAATATAGATAAAATATATGACACTTTAACAGTTGATGAAAAAGAACAAGTTGAAAACAGTGTTATATTGCATATGGATATGTATAAGAAATTTTTGATGGAAGTAGCGAATGAAATTCTAGTTGAACTATTTAAAAGGATAGAAGCAAGGAGATTAGTAGTAGTAGAACTTGACAAGAAAATCAAGATAGAAAAACTACTTGCTATATACCCTGTAAACTCACCCAAGGAAATTGATGATTTAATTGCTGAAGCCAACCAGTCAATCTTTTCTACTGCACACCGACACATTGCATTAATGGTTGGAAGAGTAGAAGAGGTGAATAAAGAAACAAAGAATGCATGGGACATATTCCTAGTGGAAAAGGAAAAACATGAAGAATACATGAGCCCCAAACCAATAAAGGTATATCAAAAGGTAAAAGACAAGGGTAAAGGTATAGTTGGTGGACCACCTTGCATCAAAGTCAAAGACAACTTACCCCCACCTCCTTTGATTACTCCACCGGTAATAGCAACAACAACCACAGAAGATCAACCGACAGCTAAAAGTATGGATGTAGAGGATGTCAATCCTAATCCTGAAGTATTATATACAGTAGATATTGATGCACAAAAGATCAGCATTGTGGTAGACCAAGATACAACTGGTAAGACTGAAATGGCTAATGAGCCACCGGTAGATGAGCAGACAGATAAAACTCAAAAGGAACCGATAGATGACAACACAGGGAAACAGGTAGAAACTCTGACTGAGACAAAGCAACAAATAGAGCAACCAACAAAGCAATAAACTGAAATACCATCAGAAACACAAACTGAGCAATAGGCTCTGGATCAGAAACAGGAATAGGAACAGAAGGAAATAGTGCCACCAGCAACTAGAGAAGTAAAAAAACCATTGCTTAAAGAAATGCAAACACAAAAAGACCTACCAGAGGTCAATGCAAGCTTGGTTACTCCCACCACTGGCGGTATTCAAAATATAGGTTCATCATCAATAGGTTTTAAAGCAACAAATGTGACTGAAGTACTCTTAGATTCAATTTAAGAGGATAACAGATTGCAGTTCTCAAGCCTATAAGGCTATAGATGATACAATCCCAATTTTGAAGGTAATTGCTCCTAACTATAATATAGACAATAAAGATTATGTAGGACAACTTGATACCTTGTGTAAATATATCACATAAAACATTGAGAAAATAAAGGAAGAAGCACTGAAGGATAAAATAGAAATTGAAAAGCATAAATTCTTTGATGAGCAAATAAAGAACTGTAACATAGATTTTGACACACTTCTACTGGAACTTTGCAACTCTTTGAAAGAGTTAAAAACTCTATACAAAGATACTTGCAAGACAAACATTTTGATAATTGACATAGATAAGAAGATAAGCAAGGTACATAAATAAACTTGTAGATAATTTTGTTAACTCACCTAATACACTATCAATTTTTGAGCAGCAGATAACAAATTTTGAGGATGAGATATTAAAGTTGGGAAGAGAAAAGGAGAGAATAGTGGATAAGGCAAAAAGCTTAAGGCTAAGACTAAGTCCAAGATTGGACTATCTTGTATTCATGCAGAAGGAGATATCTGAGGCACTTGTACAGGGACAAAGGACACCAACAGAACACTTGCAGCAACTCGCCGGTACAGTCCAGAGGATAGAGACAGCTATTAGAGAAAATAAAAAGTTTATGGAAAGCATAAACTTAATTTTGGGAGAGTTATTTCAAATTGTAACTACTTAGTTACAAGGTTGAAACTACAAACTCTACTGACATCTTGACAACCTTTGTCATTGATGCCAAAGGGGGAGTAGAGGTATGAGAAAATTCAAAACACTACAGGAATCATATGCTCAGGGGGAGCACACTTTTTTGGGAACACTTTTTGAAATTTCTCATGAGTGTTGCCATCAATGCCAAAGGGGGAGATTGTTGGCATATGGACACTCCAATGAGACATTGAAGGTGATTGAAGGTTTTGTCATTGATGGCAACCTTACAATCCTATGGCACTGGCAAGGCACTTCACCAGCATCAGTAGAACACACTCTACATCGGCACTCAGAACACCGACACCAACACAGAGAAAGGAAGTATACTAGCACAGAGGCCGACAGGATTTTTGTTATAATATGTTTTGTTTATTATTTGAAAAACTTTGTAAGCCGACTTAATATCATTGTAAAATGACTTATATATATAAGAAGTCATTGTAGGACATTTTGTAAGATGAAGAAAAAATAATAAGGTGAAATAAGGCAGACCTATTATGCGAAATATAGGTTAAGGGGTATATGTAAAGAACAGAGCAGAAACCGGTACTGAATCTAGCATTGAAGATGCTATTATAAAGCAGTGCAAGTTATTGGATTTATATAATCCACATTGTAAGTCAGTGAGACTTCGCATTGAGCAGTGAGCTCTAGGCAAGTGGCCTTCCTGCATGTCCGGGCCCTTATTGTAAGTAATATTTTCTTATTGGCCAGTAAGACAATATTGTTATGGTATGTTTCTTATGTGGTTACTTTCATTTTTGTTTATTGCATTATTTCTTGCATACAGGTACACTGTTATAATATGTTCTGCATGTTTTAAGATAAGAAATTCCAATAACCGGTTAGATTCTGATTCACCCCCTCCTCTCAGTATCTATGGGAATA
This sequence comes from Cryptomeria japonica, assembly GCF_030272615.1. Lineage (NCBI taxonomy): Eukaryota > Viridiplantae > Streptophyta > Pinopsida > Cupressales > Cupressaceae > Cryptomeria > Cryptomeria japonica. The sequence goes on along the minus strand of NC_081408.1, from coordinate 631,511,551 downwards.
CTAACAAGTTAAACATTTTGTTTGGTCTGATGGATGTGCGGCACAATTCAAATCTTCAAGGCCATTTTATGCACTATGTAGATATCATCGAAATGACAAAATACCACATGTTTGGAGTTTTTTGAGAGTGGTCATGGAAAGGGTGAACATGATGGTGCAGGAGCTTGTATCAAATGTGCTCTAAGAAAGAATCAAATAAAATACATAGGAGAACGTATAGAAGATGCACATTATGTTGTTGAATGGTGTAAGAAACACTTTGAGCAACCTAATTATCTTGGGGAATCATCATCGAGAACATACAGACCCATTCCATATAGAGTGTTTTGGGAGATAACCGGTACATGTTCCCTTTTAGTATTTTATTTAATTTTTTAAATTTTTTTTAAAAATGTTCCTTGTTCAAATGTTTCAATTTAACAACTTGATCTACATGTACATTCTTGTACACATGTACATTTTGCAGATGTGGATAGAAAATCAATGCATGGATGCAAGAGCATGGAGAGGAAAAGATCTTTGCATTGTGTCATGAGTACAAATAATCGCCCATGGACATTATACACTAGGGATTATTCATGTTTTTGTTCTGAATGCATTTTCGAAAACTATGTTGATTGCAAGAACCAAGAGCTTGGATATGTTAGTGAATGGAAAATGGTGCCACTAGATGTTTGTGACACATACAAGGATTCAAATGAGGATGAAAACTTTGAAGACATTCCTTTGATTTCTGGTGATTATGATCATATTTCAAGATTGATTAAAAAAGGTACATACATGACGTACAAATGTAAATATTTCCTTAAAAATGACATATAACTTAGAATTTATTTAACTTGTGTCAAATTACAGGAGATATTTTTGCAGTCATAACAAAAGATGGAAATATAGAAGGTGTTAGTTATTATTTATTGCGTTGCATAGAAGAGAGAAAGAAGTTATCAAAATCTGAGATGAGTGATGGAATGTCATTTCGCATATGTTTGAGTTCTGATTTGAATATGTACATGTACAAATCGCTTACATGGAAATTTTTAATTTCTCATGTTTCTTATATACATGTACATGCAGGATCAGTTGTAGTGCAAGGGACATATTTCAAACAAGTTAAAATTGTTCAACATGGGATTCATTTCACTGAATACCAAATTGACAACAAGGTATATCGGTATAGTAACTTGGTCATTGTTGTTGGCCTAATTCTTCAAGCAGTTCCACGTCGAGGGTGGTCTCAAAAGTGGAGACTAGATAGTGAAGATCATGACAAAATATTAAGTGTTATTGAAGAGATTTCTGAACCACTTGATGTGCTATGAACTATATATATATTTAGTAATCCAAAGTACACATGTGGTTTAGCCCACATGAATTGAATTAATACTCAAGATAAATTCTAGATCGCTTAACTTGTTTTGAAACTAAAGGATAAATATTTTTTAAGTTTAAATACATTATATCAAATTAGGATGTATTCAAAGTTAATTCAAGTACATGTACATGTTTAAATGCATGTTTAATTTGTATGTATAAGGTACTGTATCTAATTCTAAATGCATGTAATTTGTAAGGACCACTAGTTAAAATAATTTAATTAAAAAGTGCATATTTGAATTAGAATGTAATATGTACATTTGTAAAATTGATATAATATGGAATTAGGATGTATTTGTAATTAGGACATGTACATGTTGTGAACTTTTTAACTACAATATACAAACCTAGAAGCTCACATACCATGTGAACTATTCAATACATGACCTATTAAGTTTAGTTTGTTCATTTCATACATACTCTTTTGTTTGAACGTGTTCTTTTAAATTTTAATGCATATCTACTTGTATTTCTAACATGTGCACATGATATATATATAATCCAGTCCAGTCCATCGAACATAAAGTACATATATAATCTAAAATGTATGTACATGTGTACATGGAATATATAATCTAACACATGTACATGTGCATGAAATATATATAATCTCTCTAGTCTAAATTTCATATCACATGATGCAGTGGAAATATATATAATCCTATCAAACATAACAGAGATATAAAGTATAATCTAGTCTAAACTTCATTGTACATGCATGAAATATACAATCTAATCAAACATGTACTCTAATCTAATCAAACATGTATAAATCTAATATATAATCAAACATGTATAATCTGATCAAACACAAACCAGGTATAAAGTATAATCTAGAGTCTAAACTCCATGTACGTGCATGAATATATATAATATGAAAGTCTGTAGAAAGATAAATGTAAATGAGCTATAAAGTTTGCAACAAATCAACAGGGATCATGTCGGCTACAAAATGAGCGACCATCTGAGGGGGAGTCCTGCAAAAGTAGACTTTATTTAAATATTAAATATAATATATCTATCTCTCTAGACATGCATGTACATCAAATCCAAGTAGAGTTAAATAAAAATTTAAATATAAATTGTAATGTGCATGTATACATACATGTACATATATATACCAAAAACCATAACTAACCTGTATACTGATAGCATCTAAAGAATCTCTCCTACGCACACGCTCAGAGCTCAAGGAAGGAGTGACATGAGCTAACTGTCAATTTAAGGATTAGTCCACGATCAATTTAGATGATCTAAAAATTAAAACTTAGAAATCTAGATTATTTATTAAACATGATCTATATATATAGATTTATCCTACAAATTTGCAACATGTATACATATCTTCTAAAAATTTAAATGCACATATACATGTACATACTTGTGTATCACCTAGAGTAGGCTGTATAGTCTGATCTTGTCCTGTGATCATATCAACAACATCACTCATGCCTGCATATCTCTCTCTAGCTGTACATATCACTGAGGAGTGCAAGGGGCTAACTAGATGAGTGGGCATCGTGGATGAAGTGTCTGACTGCAGTAGCATGTCCATAAATCCAGTATGGCTCAAATCTCTCAGCTGATCCTCAAATGAGTCCAAACCCTCATTTGTGATATGGACCTGATCAACTCGTATCTCCTCCTCAAATGAATCCAAGTGGCCCTCATCTGTGATATGGACCTAATCAGCTCGTAGCTCCTCCTCTACAGCAATAGAGTGATCTGTAGGTGGGTCAGTGCCTGGAGCATGTGTAGAGTGATGAGAATGTTGTGACTACCTCGAGGTATGCGTCAATGTTGTTGTAGCCTGACCATCTCTGAGAATCTCCTCTCTAACATCAACCAATGGTATCCCAAGTTGAGATGAAATAAAACTATAAGCATGTAGTAGGTCCTCGGCTAAATACTATGACATCTATACATGTCTACTACCTCTGACTATAGTTGCTACCTCATCTGGGGAGGGGATGCCAGCAGAAATATACTGATCATCTAAATCTGAAGCCCCCCCATGACTAGAAGATGCATGATTTGTAGATGATCACGAACATGGTTGACTCATCATATATTTGCCCACCCTGTCAGAAGATATGGTGGCTACTACTGATGCAATCTGTCCAATCCTATCAATTGATTCTCTCTAAGAAGCAATCACAACGTGATCCACTATGGGTGCCATGGCTGGGACTACTGCAAGAAATCTCTAGCCAACAAGGTCCCTGTGTCTAGGTGGAGCTCTATCACACCTACTATATGCATCTCTATCAGCAATCTTGCCCCTCCCCTATCCATAATATCCTGGAATATCAAGGTAGTTTGGTTTCATCTAACAATGAACCTCAACAAATACCTGCTGTGCAAAGTATAATGGTATTTGGTCGTTATTAGGATAACGACCATGGGCAGCTAAGAAGCATGGGTAAATCAGTGATGCAACCTATGGGTTGATACATTTGGTAACCTGATATCCCCTCACCTTACTCTTCTCTTGATATTGTGGAAAGCATCTCTCCTTCATGGTCTCCTTCGAGACCACACCCACCACATCAACAAAAGAATGAGCCCTCACCTCACTCCTCAACTGTCTATATATATCCTCTATAACCTCAAGTGAGAATGAGGTATGAGAAACTAAGTGGTCCCTCAATGTTCGCAAACTATCAAAAATGGATGTGCATGTACTCTTGTACACGCCATCAGTATGAGGGTCATCTAATATGGCCCTCAACCTATGCAACTCTTGATCACTATACTGAAAAATAGTAGCAATGTCGGGCAAGGGGGGATCCTGCTATTGAGGATCAACATCATCAATGTGTGGCTCCTTATGTGGAGCCTGCGCAGGTGGATCCTGATCAGGAGCCTGCGAAGGTATATCCTGGGATGCCATCTATCTAGGTACATGTCATAAAGTTAAAATAAATACATAAGCAGAGAGAGAGAGAGAGATCATTTCCATGAGAGAGAGAGAGAGAGAGATTATACATATAAATCTTCATGAGAGAGAGAGAGAGAGAGATCATTTTCATTTTCAAAAAATACATGTAAAAATTTCAAATATTTTAGTGAGAGAGAGAGATAACATATATTGCAGAGAGATAGAGAGATCTAACACATGTATATTTAATTCTTTGACATACATAAAAAAATCAAGAACGGGAATATCTAACATATATTTTAGATCTAGAGATAACATATATATCAGAGAGATCGAGAGATCTAACATGTGTATATTTAAATCTTTGACATACATAAAAAATTCAAGAATAGAGAGATCTAACACTTGTATATTTAAATCTTTGATTATAAAAGTATTAAAACTGCAATATGTGATCTGAACAAGAATGTCATACGACCCCTTAAGACACTATGTGATGGACTAAGTGGTATGTTGTTCACACTAGGATTTTATAAGCGGTCATATGCGGTTCTAAGGGGTCATGCATATGTTAGGACACTATATGATTCTAAGGGGAATGTCATATGTATAGTAGGATGTTATAAGGGGTTATATGTGACCTACTAAGGGGTCACGCATGTGTTATAACACATGCGTGACCCCTCAAGACCACATATGACCCCTTAGGACACATAGGAAATGTCATATGTATAGTAGGATGTTATAAAGGGTCATATGTGACCTACTAAGGGGTCACGCATTTGTCAATGCATGCATGACCCCTTAAGACCACATATGACCCATTAAGACACTATGTGATGAACTAAGGGGTATGTCATTCACACTAGGATTTTGTAAGGGGTCATATGTGGTTCTAATGGGTTAGGACCACATATGACCCCTTAGGACACTATATATACTAAGGGGAATGTCATATGTATAGTAGGATGTTAGAAGGGGTCGTATGTGACCTACTAAGGGGTCATGCATGTGTCAATGCATGTCTGACCCCTTAGGACCACATACGACCCCTTAAGACACTATGTGATGAGCTAAGGGAAATGTCATTCACACTAGGATTTTATAAGGGGTCATATGTGGTTCTAATGAGTCAGGACCACATATGATCCCTTAGGACACTATATGATCCTAAGGGGAATGTCATATGTATAGTAGGATGTTATAAGGGGTCATATATGACCTACTAAGGGGTCACGCATGTGTCAATGCATGTGTGACCCCTTAGGACCACATAGGACCCCTTAAGACACTGTGATGAACTAAGGGGAATGTCGTTCACACTAGGATTTTATAAGGTGTCATATGCGGTTTTAATGGGTCAAGACCACATATGATCCCTTAGGACACTATATGATCGTAAGGGGGATGTCATATGTATAGTAGGATGTTATAAGGGGTCATATGTGACCTACTAAGGGGTCACACATGTGTCAATGCATGCGTGACCCCTTAGGACCACATACGACCCCTTAAGACACTATGTGATGAACTAAGGGGAATGTCATTCACACTAGGATTTTATAAGGGGTCATATGCGGTTCTAATGGGTCAGGACCACATATGACCCCGTAGGACACTATATGATCCTAAGGGGAATGTCATATGTACAGTAGGATGTTATAAGGGGTCATATGTGACCTAATAAGGGGTCACGCATGTGTCAATGCATGTGTGACCCCTTAGGACCACATACAAACCCGTAAGACACTATGTGATGAACTAAGGGGAATGTCATTCACACTAGGATTTTATAAGGGGTCATATGCAGTTCTAATGGGTCAAGACCGCATATGACACCTTAGGACACTATATGATCCTAAGGGGAATGCCATATGTATAGTAGGATGTTATAAGGGGTCATATGTGACCTACTAAGGGGCCACGCATGTGTCAATGCATGTGTGACCCCTTAGGCCCACATATGACCCCTTAAGACACTATGTGATGAACTAAGGGGAATGTCATTCACACTAGGATTTTATAAGGGGTCATATGCGGTTCTAATGGGTCAGGACCACATATGACCCCTTAAGACACTATATGATCCTAAGGGGAATGTCATATGTATAGTAGGATGTTATAAGGGGTCATATGTGACCTACTAAGGGGTCACGCATGTGTCAATGCATGCCTGACACCTTAGGATCACATACGACCCCTTTAGACACTATTTGATGAACTAAGGGGTATGTCGTTCACACTAGGATTTTATAAGTGATCATATGTGGTTCTAATGGGGTCAGGACCACATATGACCCCTTAGGACACTATATGATCCTAAGGGGAATGTCATATGTATAGTAGGATGTTATAAGGTGTCATATGTGACCTACTAAGGGGTCACGCATGTGTTATAACACATGAGTGACCCCTCAGGACCACATATGACCTTGTAGGACAGATAGGAAATGTCATGTGTATAGTAGGATGTTATAAGGGGTCATATGTGACCTACTAAGGGGTCACGCATGTGTCAATGCATGTTTGACTCCTTAGGACTACATACGACCCCTTAAGACACTATGTGATGAACTAAGGGGTATGTCATTCACACTAGGATTTTATAAGGGGTCATATGCGGTTCTAATGGGTCACACATGTGTTATAACACATGCATGACCCCTCAGGACCACATATGACCCCTTAGGACACTATATGATCCTAAGGGAAATGTCATATGTATAGTAGGATGTTATAAGGGGTCATATGTGACCTACTAAGGGGTCATGCATGTGTTAATGAATGTGTGACCCCTCAGGACAACATATGACCCTTTAAGACACTATGTGATGGACTAAGGGGTATGTCGTTCACACTATGATTTTATAAGGGGTCATATGCAGTTCTAAGGGGTCATGCATATGTTATAACACATGCATGACCCCTCAGGACCACATATGACCCCTTAGGACACTATGTGATCCTAAGGGGAATGTCATATGTACAGTAGGATGTTATAAGGGGTCCTATGTGACCTACTAAGGGGTCACACATGTGTTAATGCATATGTGACCCCTTAGGACCACATACGACCCCTTAAGACACTATGTGATGGACTAAGGGGTATGTCATTCATACTAGGATTTTATAAAGGGTCATATGCGGTTCTAATGGGTCACGCATGTGTTAAGAAACTATTTGATGGACTAAGGGGTATGTCATTCGCACTACAATTTTATAAGGGGTCATATGCAATTCTAAGGGGTCACGCATGTGTTATAACACATGTGTGACCCCTTAGGTCCACATATGACCCCTTAGGACACTATGTGATCCTAAAGGGAATGTCATATGTACACTAGTATGTTATATCATGTGATCCTCTATGACCTCCTAAGGGAACGTATAGTGTCATCAGGGCATATGTGGTCTTAAGGGGTCATGTTGTGCGTGCAATAGGATGTGAAAATGGGTCACATTGTAGAGGATTTATTTTGTCTAATTTATTTAAACTTGTTATCTAAATTTTCTAATGTTTATTTAAATTAAAATTTATTAATTTTTCTAACGTTTAATTTATTATTTTACGTTTGCAACATTTTTCTAATTTTCTTTTTTTGCTAATGTTTTTCTAAGTTCTAATTTACTACCTTAGTTTTCTATGTTTTTCATAACAATTTTTTAAAATGTTGAAAAAAATATACATATATACAATTATGTAATTTTAAAAACAAATTGACACATTTCAGTCAAAACATTAAATTATCAAACATTTTTCTAAAATAATGAAAAACAATAAATTATCAAACATTTTTGTAAAATGTTGAAAAACAATAACTATATACAATTATTTAATGAAAAAAATAAATTAACAAACAAATTATTTATTAATTTAATAAAAAAAGACATTATTAAACCAAACAAAGGGTTATTTTGTGCACTTGATATAATAAGGGTCAAAAACTAAAATATGAAAGATGCTAGCTATTGCAGACAAAGCTCAGTGACATGATGCTGACAACTGGTTCGTTCCAACCCCCACCAGACATAAAAAGACAAGTTTGATAATGACCCTTTAACTATCACTTTCGCTATTTATAAATGTTTTAAAAAAACCTAACTGAAAAGGGGTTTGAGCGAACGCCCCCTTCGCTCAAACCCCTTAAAATAATAATAATATTAAAGTGGGTTCGCTCAAACCCAAAATTCACCCACGATTCAAGCAAACCCAGGTCCGCAACGTGGTTTGCTCGGACTTGCAGGGGTAGTTCGAGTGAACACCCCTATTTCACTCGAACACCTAGAAAATCAAACTTCCTACTTTCGCCAAATTCCTTCGTTGGCAAAAGTGGGAACTAGCTTTGTGAATTCACCCTTAGCATCTTACATATGGTATCCTAGATGCTTGGTTCAACACTAGACCTATGAGCTCACCATCACTACATCTAGAAAAGAAAACTAAAATGGGAACATGTGGATTCTCATAGGATGTGGATCCGCACAAACCAATGGAAAAAAGGTTTGTAATCTAAAACTCATTTACAGATGGATGCTTCAAACCAAATATGATTACTCCTATTGCTAACCCCTATCAGACACTTAAGCAATATAAGAAGCTATAACATGACTTCAAAGAGAAAGGTGGAAAAGGCTAGCTTCAATCAAGAAAATAAATGAATCTTCTTCCAAATCTAAAACAAGCCAAAAACCTTAATCTTCTCGTAGACCCTCCTTTGGAAAACTAATTGTAATGGAAGGTTAGAAAGATCACCAAGTGCCCACCCTAGGATAATATCTTATCCATTCACATTTTGATGTGTAGGAAGATCCCATCACTAGTGAAGATAGAAGCTCTTAGATAGAGTTCTTTTAATTTTAATAGAAATCTTATAAGCATGTAAATATTTTGGTATGCGCAATAAAAGTTAACTTTTTGTTGTGTATTTGTAACATTTTTACTTTTAATTTTTAATATAATGCATTAAAAATCTAATAATAGAATATTCTAAACATTCTTAGAGAGAGAACCATAAAAATGCACAATTATAGAAATTATAATGAGGAATTTAAGCCTATAGACATAGGCATGGCTAAATTGGATCAACTATTAGCCATGATAAACCGAAATCATAATAGACTCATGAATTTGGAACAACAGGTTATGACTTAAATTGAAACAAAGGAAGAACATGAATCTCAACATAAGGAGAACACTTGAATGCTCAAACTGAAGCTGAAATGAGGAAAAAGTTCGCTCGTTAGTTGACCCATTATATCAAGAAGGTAACTCCACCTATGTTTGAGGGCTCAATGTCAAGATATATTGTCGAAGCTTAGTTGACATAGATGGATAAGTATTTTGAGATTTGGAAGTATTTTGAAAACACAAAAGTAGTTTAGGGGGCCTTTTAGTTTTTTGGAGAGAAGGCCACATGGTGGGGGGAAAATGAGTAACTTGAAGACCAATAAAAAATGGCATTTATCCAAACATAGACATATCAAATTATTTTCGCATTTATTTTGTAAATTCTTTACACAAGTTATTGCTTCCTCCAAAGATAATATCATCAATATAAACAAAAACAATAAACAACTTAATACCTTCAATCTTGAAATAGAGATTGTTGTTTGCAATACCTTTCCTGAAATTTTGCTATAACAAATATTTGTCTAGTCTTGCATACCATCCTGTAGGTGCCTATTTGAGTCCATACAATGTCTTCTTTAATTTGTAAACCATTTCCAGATTAGATGACAGTCTGAATCCTTTCAGATGTTCAATGTATACTTCTTCTAATTCTCCATTAAAAAATGTTGACATAACACCCATTTGATATACTCTAAAGTTCTTGTAGGTAGAAAACAAAAGAAACATTCTAATAGCTTCCATCCTAGAAATTGGGGTTAAATTTTCTTCAAAATCAATACCTTCTAGTTGAGAGTAGCCTCTACATACCAATCATTCCTTGTTCCTTTTCTCTTATTCCTTGTCCATGTTCATTCAATTTATTCCAAAACAACAAATATGTTCCTATCACATTTTTATCTACTAGTCTAGGTACTAGCTCCCAAGTCTGATTCTTTTGTATCTAATTCGGTTCTTCTTCCATTTATTTTAACCAAATTTATTCTTTTCTTTATTTTTCATATGATTTAGGTTCAATGAGTGAAAGAAAACAACAATTATTTTTCTCATTTACCTCTGTAACACTTCTTCTTATCAAAACTTCTTTATAATTGTCTATGATTATATAATCTTCTAAATGATTCCTTTGCATATATTTTAAGGTTTTGATCGTTTTCTCCAGTTCTTCTTTGTCATCATCTTCTTCTACTTCATTTCTTCCTTTTAGAGTTATCTTTTCTTCTACAATAACAAGAAATATCTCAAATTTAGTCTCTTTAATAGGTTCAGGGGCAATCTAATCCCATGCCTCACATACTTTTACATTTGTACCCTTTACTATCTTGTTTAATATTTTATTGTAACATCAATAAGCCATGTTGTTCATAGTATATCCCAACAATATTCCTCCATCAACTTTGGTATCAAACTTTTTGAGGTCATTTTCATCTCTTTTGTTATAGCACTTACTCCCAATGATTCTAAAATATTTTACAATAGGTGGTCTTCCACACCACAACCCATAAGGTGTCTATATGATTTATTCTAATCTGAACCCTATTAAGAATCTAAATAACAGTATGCATAGCTTCTTTCCAATAGATATTACCCAAGTTAGAATCTTTCATCATAGTTCTATTCATCTGAATAATAGTTCTATTCTTTCTTTCTATGATGCAGGAGCATCCTTGGTTCTTGGCAATCTTGCATCAACCAAAAAAACATTTTATTTTCAATTTGTTTCTATTTTGTAGTTCAACATTTCATTATGTGTTTCTTTTCTTTTTCTCACCGGATCTTAAGGAGTTGGATTTTGATCTTGGAAATGTTCATCTACCTTATCCTTGACCCGTGGGATGTTGGGATATTTTCTCGACAAGTTATTGCTTCCGAAATCTGAGACACTTTTCTAACTTAGAACACCTAAACCACTTGGCCCTATTTGCTATTGGTGAATCTTGAAGATCTCTTTCATATCTTTTAGAGCTTCAGTTCTCCATTTCCAACATTCCTTGATATGCGGTTGACCTTCCCTTGGGTCCACACTTCATCCTTTGGATTTTCCGGAGGGATCTCTTTGGCAAAGGTTGACCTTGTTGTTTTACACGTTTCATCTTGGGCCAACGTGGATCATCCTTGATCATAAAAATCAATGTAATTAAGCATTTAAAATGAAGTTTTAGAAGATATAAGATAGATCAAAGAGTAGCATTTCTGGAGTTAGATTTCCTTCTTGCTTGAGCTAAATGTTGAATAATATGCATGTTTTGTACTTAGGCATGTGAGCCAAATATTGTGAGCCCACATGTTGCCAGTAGTTTGAAATTAATTTCTTTGATCTAATAAATTTGATTCTGTATTTCTTTTATCACATTGTATTGTTGTGTTGTGACATATCTCCTGCACGGTCCAAACGATTATTCCCTTAGGACCCTCCTAACAATGGTTGCACCAAGTGGTATCAAAGGGAGATTTCATTTCGAATATTGTGAAGTCCTGTAAGATTTTTGTTGTGGGGTGGTAGAATTGAGGATCCGACCCACAACTATAGAGAACTTGCATGAAGATGGCATGAAGAAATGCTAGAGGTGGTGGAGTGCATGGAAATGTTGAGAATAATTACAGCCCTATTAGAAGTTGTTGAAACGGCCGAGAGACGAGGTTGACATATTGAAGATGTGAGCGATGATGAATGAGAAGTTTAGGTGAGAGAAGAAGTAGCAAATCAACTAGCAATCAATCAAAAAGAAGAAAGGTTATTGAGGGTTTTGAGTAGAGCGAACACCAAACCACATTTTACCCCACTAGATTATGATTGCAAGTTGGATTCAGATGAATTTATGGATTGGATCTTGGAGATGGAAAATTATTTTGATTTTGAAATTAACATGGAAGAATGCAACATGAAATATGCCTATACTAGGTTGAAAGGTCATGCAACTCTTTGGTGGGAACATTTGCAAGTAGATTGATAGAGAAGAGGTAAAGAAAAAATCAAATCGTGCGAGCGGATAGTTAGTAAGTTGAAATTGAAGTTCTTGCTTGTCAACTATCAAGTGAATTTGTTTTGAAAGTTGTTGAACCTAAAGTAGAAGGAAAATAGTGTCAAGATGTATATCGAAGTATTTTACAAGTTGAACATCAGATCTGGACACATCGATGATGAGGTTGAACAAGTTGCCCAATATTTGAATGGATTGTGGATGTTGATATAAGATGAACTTAGTTTCATGAATTTGTGGAGTGTTGAAGAAGCATATCAATATGCCTTAAAGGTAGAAGAAAATTTAAATAAAAGACATGAGTAGAAGCAGTGAGGTACAGGCAGAAGATTTCAGGTTGGAAGATCCTATACCGGAGGTCAAAGAACTTGTGTAGATCATAATAAAGACAAGGAAGTTAGTCGAGATGGTAGTTTGTACTAGAGAGATGACATAAAATTTTACCAGAAGAAAGAAAATGAAGGTTACTAGAATGAAGGTTATGGAAAGGAAGACAAAAGACAAGAAAAGAGAGTTTTTAAAGGAACCTGTTTTTAATGCAGAGGAGAAGGAGATCGTGCTTTTGAATGCAAAAGGATAGAGATCCATGGAAGAGAAACCTTGGCAGAAGAGGAACCTACCAAATCAGGTAATAGACTAGAGGATGGAGAGTTGTTGATGATGCAAAGAGAATTATATCATACTAGAGGAGAGAAAGAGACCTTGAAGAGGAAGAATTTATTCAAGACAAGATGCAAAGTAGCTGGTAAGTGTTGTAAATTTATAATTGACAGTGGTAGTACTGATAACCCTTTTTTGAAGGAAACGGTGACTAAGTTGAATTTAGAGAGTTTGAAATACCCTAACCCCTATCAAATAGCATGGATTCAAGATGAGCATAAGGTATTAGTAAGTGAACAATGTTTGGTAAAATTGAAGATTGGATCTTATCATGATGAAATTTTGTGTGACATTATAAATATGGATGTATGTCATATCTTGTTGGGTAGACCTTTGGAGTATGATCGACAAGAGATGCATGATGGAAGAAGGAACATATATACTATTGTAGCTAATGGGGAGAAATAAATCTTGTTTCCTTTGGAGGAGCCTATGAAGAGTGAAGTTTGTACTAATGCTAGAATTTATCTAGTTGATGGAAGCAATTTCTTGGATGGGATGAAACATGAGAATATGTGCTTTACCTTAATTCCTAAGAAGGCTGAAGATCCGGAGATAGAAGAAGAGCCACTAAAAGAGATAAAAGAGTTGTTGACAAAGTATGGAGATATCATTTTAGATAATGTACTAGATGGATTGCCCTCTATGAGAAGTATTAGTCATTCCATGGACCTAATTCCCAAAGCTAATTTTCCTAGTAAAGTAGCACACCAAATGACACTGACAGAGAATAAAGAGATAAATAGGCAAGTGCGGGAGTTGTTGAGGAAGGGTTTGATCCAAGAGAGTTTGAGTCCTTGTGTAGTTCCATCATTGTTAGCACCTAAGAAGAATGGAGAATGGATGATGTGTACTGATTCCAGAGCAATAAACAATATTGCATTGAAGTCCTGATTCCCTTTACCTAGGATGGATGACATAAAAGATTGTCTGAGTGGATACCATCAGATTAGAATTAGAGAAGGAGATGAGTGGAAGAAAACATTCAAGACAAATGAAGCACTATATGAATGGTTGGTGATGCCTTTTGGATTAACTAATGCACCGAGCACTTTCATGAGATTGATGAATGAGGTATTGAAGAAATTTTTGGGTAAGTTTGTTATTGTGTACTCGGATGACATTTTGATTTTTCAGTAAGACAAAAGAGGAACATCTATTGCATGTGAGATAAGTTTTGTAGAGGTTGAGAGAAGAGAAGTTGTTGATAAACATTAAGAAGTGTAGTTTCATGAATAAAGAGTTAGTTTACTTGGAAATTTTTATATCTACGGATGGATTGAAGATGGATCTTGAGAAAGTAAGAGGAATTATTGATTGGCCTACACTAGAGAGCATTGGAGAGGTGAGATCATTCTCTGGATTGGCTAGTTTCTATAGGAAGTTCATCAAAAATTCCAGTTCAATTTGTAGCCCTATGATAGAAACAATGAGAGGAGATAAAAATGATTTCAAGTGAACAACCTAAGAAAATAGGAGCTTTGAATTGTTGAAGCAAAAGGTGACATAGCATCTTGTGTTGGCTTTACCGGATTCTAATGAAGTCTTTCAAGTGAACTGTGATGCAAGTGTTAATGCAATTGGAGTAGTGTTGATTCAAGAGGGAAGTCTAGTAGCTTATTTCAATGAGAAATTGAATGATGTAAGGAGGAGGTATTCAGTGTATGATCAAGAATTTTATGCCATAATTCAAGCATTGAAGAAGTAGAGACATTACTTGTTGAGTAAGGAGTTTATGTTGTATACTGATCATCAAGCTTTACAATATTTGAACAGTCAAGGTAAGTTGAATCAAAGATACATGAGATGGGTGGAGTACTTGCAGAGTTATACTTTTGTTTTGAAGCATAGAAGTGGGAAGTCAAATAAATTTGTTGATGCCCTAAGCAGAAGAACAAATTTGCTAACATAAATGTGCATAGAAGTATTGGGTTTTGATGAATTGAATAAATTGTATGAGGATGACTTGGATTTTGAGGAACCTTGGAGAGATTGCATAGAACCTATTGGGGTTGATAGGAGTAAGTGGCTAGATTATTTCATGCAAGATGAAATGTTGTTCAAAGGAAATCAGTTTTGTATACCCTGAAGCTTTATGAGAGAACATCTGATAAAGGAGAAGCATAGTGGAGGATTAGTCAAACACTTTGGAGTAGACAAGATAGGAGCATTGGTAAGTGAGAACTACTGTTGGCCTTAGATTCATAATGATGTTGGGAAATTTTTTTAGAGTTGTAGAATTTGTCAACTAGAAAAATCAGTTAGTTAGAATGTTGGACTATATAAGCCTTTGATAGTTCTGGAGAGACCTTCGGAGGACATAAGCATCGTTTCCATACTTGGCTTACCTAAAACACAAACAGAAAATGATTCTATATTTGTAGTGGTGGATAGATTCTCAAAGATGGCACATTTCATACCTTGTAAGAAGACGAGAAACACAGTACATGTTGTTGACCTATTTTTCAAGGAGGTGGTAAGATTACATGGATTTCTTAAGAGAATAGTTTCTGACAAAGATACTAAGTTTGTTGGATATTTTTGGAGAACACTTTGGAAGAAGTTGAAGACATATTTTAAGTGCAATTCTAATTTTTACCCACAGATTGATGGATAGACAAAGGTAATAAATAGGTTTTTGGGAAACTTGTTGAGATGTTTAGCTAGAAACAAAACCAGAAGCTGGGACTTGATGCTTGTACAAGCAAAATTTGCCTACAATAATTCAATGAATAGGAGTATTGAGACAACACCTTTTGATATTGTTACCAGAGTACACCCTAGAGGCATATAAGAACTAAGAAACATCAATAATGAGGACAAGCGAAGTGCAGAAGTAGAAGAATTTGTGGAGGATATGACTATAGGTAAAACAACATTTGGAGGACATTAACAACAAGTATAAGGAGAAGGCAGATGAGAAGAGGAGACATAAGGAATTTTAAGTTGGAGATGAAGTGATGGTGTATCTAAGAAAATAAATATTCCCAGTTGGTACCTATAATAAGTTGAAGATGAGGAAGTTTGGACCTTGTAAGATCTTGAAGAAATTCAATTCTAGAAATGAATATAAAGTGGAGTTACTGATAGTTTGGGTATTTATCCTATTTTCAATATTACAGACTTTTTTCAGTATCATGAGGCTAAATTCAATGTAGATAATACTGCAAACTTGGAGAAGCAGATACCCCAGAAGGTACTAGACCAGATCGAAGAAATTTTGGATAGCAAAATTGGGAGTAGCAGTTTTAGCAAGCACTACAGGGAGTATCTTGTGAAGTGGAAAGCTAGACTAATTGAAGATTTCATCATGAATTTCTCAGGCTGAGGTGGACCTTCTTGGTTTCCCTTCAACCCTGGAAAAGTGAGAGGCTCACTTTTCAATAAACCCTGGATGTCTACTACAGGAGCACCCCTAGTTCTTGTACATCTTGAATTAACCAAAAAAGCATTTTCTTTTCAATTTATTCATGTTTTGTAGTTCAACATTTCATTCTATGTTTCTTTTCTTTTTCTCGCTAGATCTTGCAGAGATGGATTTTGATCATGGACATGTTCATCTACCTTATCCTTGGTCCACGGGATGTTTGGATCTTTTACAGGCAATTCATCTCTTATGGAACCCGAGACAGTTTTCTGGCTTAGAAAACTGAAACTGCTTGGGCCTATTTGCTATTGATGAATCTTGTGGATCTCTTTTGTAGCTTGTGATGCTTCAGTTCGCTATTTCCAACATTCCTTGGTGTGTGGCCGACCTTCCCTTGGTTTCGTAGTTCATCCTTTGTAATTTTTGGAGGGATTTTTTGGTGGAGGTTGACCTTGTTGTTTTACACATTTCATCTTAATTCATCGGCATTTGTTTCATCTTGGGCTGACACAGATCATCCTTGATCATATAAATCAATCTAATTAAGCTTTTAAAATGAATTTTTAGAATATGAAAGATAGATTGAAGGAGTAGGAGTTCTGGAGTTGGCTCGCCTTGTTGCTTGAACTGAATGTTGAAAAAAATGCATGGTTTGTACTTAGGCTTGTGAGCTGAATGTTGTGAGCTTGCATGTTGCCAGAAGTTTGTAATTAATTTCTTTGATCTAATAAATCTAATTATGCATTGCCTCCATCACATTTTATTGTTGTTTTGTGACTTATCTATTGCACAGTCCAACCTATTCTCCTTGAGGACCCTCCTAATTGTGGCTACACTATTCTAGCACACCATTTTGCTAAGGAGTTCTTGGAGAATAAAGATGTCTCCTAATATCATATATCTCAAACACTTGATCCTAGCATCAATTTGATTCTCTATCATTGACTTGAAAACTTTAAATCTTTCAAAAGATTTAGATTTTTCTCTAAAAAATGTAACCCATGTCATTTTAGAACAATCATCAATGAGTAACGTAAAATACCTTTCACCATTAAGTCCACTTGTCCTTGCAGGGCCACATAGGTTTGTATGAATTATCACCAACAGATATGATGTAGAATACTCCTTGTTCATGAAAATTTTCCTTCGATGCTTCCCTAGTTGACATTCCCTACACACAATGTCAATAGGTTTGATAATCCTTGGTAAATTTCCTACTGATTTATAGTTATTAATCTTTATCATGTTATCAAAGTTAACATGTCCCATTCACTTATGCCATAACCAACATTCATTAATCTAACTTAGATAACATCTATTTCCACTTATGTCCTTTATGTAATAAACATTTCCAATTGCCTTGATTCCTTTTGCTACCAACTTTCTAGTTCTACCTTTTCTAATCATACATCAGGTTTTTGTAAACACGACTTTATAACCTCTATTGCATACCTGACTAACACTTAATATACTATGTCTCAAGAACTCTACATAATAAACACCATCAGTTTTATGCTTGCCATCAATCAAAGTGTTTCTTATTCCAGAAATTGGTGAAACTTCCTTTCCTACAAATTTCGCAAATCCATCATCTTACTTCTTTAGAGTGATTTTTTTTTTGTCTTTGATTATATGATTCAAGCATCCAAAATCAATGATCTATGACCTTGGTTCAAATTTAGCATGCAATGCAATATTCTCTTTTGGTCTTTTGTATCTTTCATGATACTTCTCCTCTATATCCAAAAATAAATATTCTTCATTTGACTCTTGAACATCTTCTTCTTCAAATGAATGTGTCTCCATAGAGAAAAAAATCCTTTTCCCTTTATTTCTATCATTTGTTCTTTTCTTCAAAAAAAAATTTCAAAATTTAATTTTTTCATCATCAGAATTTTTTGTAATCTTCTTTTTATATACATTTAGAAGTATAATGACCAATTCTTCAATAATTAAAGCATTTCAACACAACTTAAATTTGTACTTTCCAATTTCTCTCTCCAGTATTCTTATGAAATTTGCATCAATCTCATTTAGGTTCTCACTTGTTGCCAGTTCATCTCCTGATATCCTTGAAACATTCCATGCAACTTCTCTTTCATAGGAATTTATATATTCCCTCTCTCCAATTTCATAGGTAGACAACATACCAATAAGTTGATCAATTATGTAGTTGTTTAGATCATGACATTCTTCAATATCACTTCTTTCGTTTGTAGGATTTTGTCAGTGTAAATAAGATCTTTCTAATGACATCAATTTCCTTAAGAACTACACCAAAAGCTCAAATATCTTCCATTGTATCATTAACTCTATGTATGTATCTCTCAACACTTATATCATCGGCCATTCTGAAACCTTCAAGTATTTGCTTTAGGTTAAAAATTCTTTCTTTCCAAGTCTTTGGATCACCTCCATATACATAACACAACTTGTTCTAGATTACCTTAGATTCTTTCATTCCTTTAACCATGCCAAATAATTCACCACTAAGACAAATAATAAGAGTTATTCTAGCTTTTGCATTTGTCTCTTGAACCTTAATCTCATCCAAAATTGATGGTCTATTCAGAGGGTGTTGATAACCTATTTGAATAATCTCCTAGATTCTATTTGGTAATGCTTCCAAGTAAGACTCCAATCTTTCCTTCCAATAGTTAAATTTTATTCCATTAAACATTGAAGTTTTAACATGAATGTCTTGTTCCATCTCTAGATCTACCTCAAGTGGTTAAGCTTTCCAAAGTGGAACCTTGCTCTGATACCAATTGTTAAACACCGAGTAGGACTAAGAGGTGGGGTGAATAAGTGCAAAACTTCAAAAACAATTACTAGTCAACTTAGTTAGATATAGAACATTAGACATCAACATGTCAAGCATAAACACATAAATACATGAACACCAAATTTACGTGGAAAACCCAAACAAGTAAAGACCATAGTGAGAATCTAACTCACAATATGAATAACAATGTTTGCAATATTTTAAGTATACAGCCAAGGAGCACCAATGCCTAAAGGACTTGCAAAACTAAGGTGCTTGAAACCTAAGGAAAGATATAAAGAGGACTTGCACAACTAAAGAACACTTCTTTAAGACAAGATACAAACTATTGTCGAAGGAATCATTGTCAATCAACAATGAATGAAATAGATGAACTGGAATTGAGAATGATCCTCCCAATCATGAAATTGTTCTTGAACAACTACATCAAGAAACCAACATCATGGCAAACATCTCTAAAATTTTTGTTGACATAATACACTATCTTGCTAAATATATCAACTTCAAAGCTCTTGTCAAAATGAGTTTTACATCACCACAAACTCAAATCTACTTGCAAATAATTCACATACACTTCTCACACAATTATCTTCTCATTCACACTCAATTCATCCATCAAAACATCTTAAATATGAGATACAACATTGAAAACCTAATTGAGGGTCAACCAAAATAGAATAAGCAATATTACACAAAATAAGTCACTCAAACTTAAAAAACTTAGATCGGTCCACTCCAAGAGAAAGGGGGAACTAAAACATATCACAAATCATCATTCCACAAATAATTTGACAATCTGTGTATGCTAAAACATACTCCAAAGGATATTACAAATAATAATGTATAGAGCCGATTAACTAGCAATCCATATAACCATTTCTAAGGCAAAATATCCTATGCAAATCTCCACACACCAAGGTGAGACTCAAATAACCATCTCAAAACATCTTCCAACACATATCCATATGAAAAGAATATGATCAACTAAAATATAATAAAATTAACAACACATCTAGAGGGCACCTGTATAACCATGTTTGGCATCAATGACAACCATACAAGCTCATGTTGTCAATAATATTTAACATGATATTAATAATGGAAATTAATACTTTAATGTACACCTTATATGGTTAAAGGCATATTCTAACTACCTTCATATGTCTAAGTGGATGTAGGGGAATTATATCAGCCTTACAAAATGGAGGAAGAGTATCATCATATAGAGGAGTGAAAAGATGGGAAAAAGATCAAAATTTTCATCATTAGTGAATCCATGAGATAGGTGGCCTTGTAAGTTTGGTCTAGTAATTCTGGAGCTTCATGTGTCTTTAAATTTCATTATCATATCACATATGTGCATATATGTGTATGCTTGCACACACATTCATACATGCATGTGTTCACATTAAGTTCTCACTCAATCATTAAATCTTCATGTTTCAATTATGAAACAATAGTTAGTTGAATTGTTACTCATTGTTAACATACAAGCCTTATCAGCCGATTTTAGTTCATTACATACTTTGGTTGCCATGTTGGTCTATTCAGGTTTACTGACCTCTTGAATTTGATAATAGAATTTTGCATGCAATAGAGATAATATTTTTTATCTTACATAGATCAATCCTTAAAGGATTTCCAATGTGAATGTTTGATAACACTTAAGCCATACATGACTCATCTACATATCGATGATGGTTATGCATTTACTGAATTTCAATATTCATGATGACTTCAAGATGAAGGTTGATTACCTCTATGTTAATTTTTTCTGAAGATTTGATATAGCTAAGTTATAATTTCGAAATAGAAGTTATGACCCATTGCACAATTTGACATTAAAGAAATATATATTGAATATGAAAAGATGGGATATCTCATGAGGGCTTCACTAAGTGAACTAGGGTTATAGCACATTGTCCTAAACTCCTTATTTGTCACCCCCTCCCAATACATATCTTGAATTAAAAGCCCCCTTTTTTTTCCAATTATTGTATTTTTTCATAGCTCAAATTAAAAATCCACCTATTTTCACCAATAGGCAATATATCGTACCATCATTTTTGGGATATTAAACCCCACAATATGAATGCACATGATATAATATTTCCTATATGGTAAAGCCCCCATGGGATACCTATACAAGCACAAAAACTCTTAATACATTATCATATGATATCAAAATTCCTAGCTATCCAAAGTATATTTTGGCTTGAATGATTTTATTGTTAATTTATTTGACAATTAAAAATGTAATTATTGCATAATGCACAATTTATTGATGATTTTCAAATTAACTCATCAGGAATGGTATTGATAAATAATAAAATATGGCTGTAATGTAAACAACTATGAATATTGAGATGGGTCATTCCTCTTAGCTGACAGTTTTGATCATGCAATAGTTTTCTAACCACAATTGATCCCCTAAGATCAGCTTCACACAAAACAAGTCCAATTCATGATAATTATACAACATAAAAATAATGACCATGATTGACAATAATGAATGTTTTTACTATCTAACCCTAAATGTTGTGTTACTTAAACATAGTCTTTAACAAGAATCAAGAACATATTGTGGTTTTGCAATGTTCTTGTCTTAAATAGTTGATGCATTATTATTATTATTATTATTATTTTTCACAACAAGTCAAACTATGATATTGCTATCAAGGTTCAACTGTGTATTTTTTGAGTTAAACCCATTGACCCATGTTTCATGAGAAGCGGTTCACAAGAACTCATCTCTCATGACAATGAATGGTCCACTTATCACTCATTACATCTAGCTGATACTCACAGGGGTGAAGCATTGGGCCTTCCCGAGAGGTCACCCATCCTAGTACTATTCCAGCACAAGCATGCTTAACCATGGAGTTCCCTCCAAGGTTAAAACAAAAATATGAGAAACAAAAACGTAAGGATGAAATTATGCATTTTATCATACTAAACCTTAAATAATTATTTTGGACCATTATAGATATCCTCATGAATATCGCTATACAAAGGGAAACATTCACCTTCATCTAATAACATGCTAGGTTGCTTTCAATTTTTGAAAGTGGGCTGATTTGTTAAGAATTTGGTCACTAACTCATATAATGAGGGTTATCCCAAAATAGTTTGTCTCACTTTTTGACAACAAAGGAATATTGAAATAATTATTTTTAGCCAAAATTTCACCTTTTCAACATCCTTAGGAACTAAACCATTAATAATTTGAAGATGATGTGAACTGGTGCTTTTTTAGATTTTATATAGAGATTCAAAGCATTCTTTAAGGTCCCTAAGAGAATTAAAGGTCCCATTGATTGGATGTTAGAATCTAAGATAAATAAGGACTCTTAATGATACATTCATATGGTTTTTGATTGAAAGGAGTATTGAAAAGTAGGTTTGAGAGTATCTAAAGATTTATTATGAAGAAGGTGTTGATTTATGAAGAGGGGTATGAGGTGACTTGATGTTCAAAGATAACCTAAACTTATAAAAATATGGATCTAATACCAATTGCATGGTTGATGGAGAGTGTGATAATGGGTGAATCTGTCTTTTGATGGAGGGTGAGATTTAAATTAATAAGAAACAAAGTGTAAGCCCACCGAACTCAAAGGTTAGATATGATGATTTGAAAAAGAAAATAGATTTGGATTTTTTGGTGGACTGTTTTGGATACTAGATCAAGACAAAGGGTCTAAGGTTGGTCTTAGTGGTATTGGATGGACAAATGTTTAAATTAGATTGGTGATGGAATTAAAATATGGGTGAGTAGGGCCAACTGACCAAGAGTTTTGTCAATTTGGGATGGATGGAAATGGATATTCAAAAGGATTATTTTGATGGATTAAAGTATTTAGGGGTTTATGTTTGATTTGGATGGACTAAAGGGGTTGACTAAGGTTTGTCAACTAAAAAATATGTGGGTGGTTGAATAAGATTAATGTTTAATATGGATGGAGAGAGTTAGGAAAAAGGATCCCTTAGAGTTAAATTGATGTTTGATATTGATTAGGTGATTAGCACCACAGTCCTAAGAGATGAACTAATGTGAAATAAAATAATGAGGATAAAATTTGCAAGACTTGGGATGAAATAAAGAAAATGAATGAGGGTCCTAAGGTTTTGGATGTTGTTATGATTATGGACATGAAGTGATCAAAATAAGGGTCCTAGAATTGCAGTTAATACAAATAAGGTAGATAAAGTGATAATGATAAAAATTTCTAAGGTTTTGAAATGATAAGAGGGTGGTTTCAATAAATTGATTAGGACAAACATTCTAGGATATAGAATAATTTAAACAACTAATAATTATGGATTATGGATCTAAAGTTTTAGAATCATAATGTATGAGAACCATGGATAAGAACTAGTGTTTTTAGAAGGCAATGGGTATAGGGTATAAAGAAAAAACTAAAACCTAGACGAAGAATATGGAAAAATGGGGTACTGATGAAAATGGTGAGAGCTAGGTCAAGATTCAAATGTTCCATTGTGTACACATATTGGGATGACATATTATCAAAATATGTAAGCATAAAAACAATAAAGTGCTAAAATATAGAAACATTGAGATGAAGGAAACGTTATATTGACAAAAGAGGACTACGAAAATATGCAATTGTCAAAATATTGAAACAATGAATTCAAAAAAAAATGCGAATGTCCATAATAGTGGAGATGCTAAGACATGATGTGAATGCACTGATCTATGTAATTAATTTTATTTGTCAAATTATTACCAAGATTTATAATATAAACAATAGACATGCTAGCTAATTTTGGACTTTAGGGATTAAGGTTCATAAGAATAAGAAAATACAATAAACATTTTTCATAATCCTATATCATTTAACTAGGAGTATCACCTTTTCTAGTCCCAAATCTACACTATCTACTAAGGTTGAGATCATTTAATGAATATAAGATCACATACCACCTATGCACCCCTTACCTTAGAGTCTTAAGTCTTTCAAAAAATGATATCCTTCTTTTTCACTTGAAAGTACATTATGAGTAACTAGTTAAACCTAAAAAGTATCTTATGTACCATAAATGTGATGGCTCAAAGGTCTTACCTAGAATGTATAAATTATCTATAATATAATCATTATACAAAAAAAAAAAAAATGTGAAGCTTAGATTTATGAATAATATCTCATCTAATAGCAAGTGAAAATTTAATGTTACTTAATCTTACGTCCTAATAAAATATAACCCCAAGATTATGCCAAACATGATGATAACTCCATTGAGATAGTATTGTTTGTGTTACTGAACATCAAAGAAATTTTTAGATTTTACCTGTACCATTATGCTACCCAAACACTACTACCAGCTCATCAAACTATACTTGATCTTGCCCTAATGTCAAATGGTTGGCAGCTTAATATACTCATAATGGCGATACCCAAGATGAAGTAAATTCTTGGATATAGAGAGAGTCATAAATACGGTGATTCAAATATACGGTGGACAAGTTCCGGATTGATTTTTGATTCTGAAAAGTCATTTTAGTTCTTTAAAAATTATTGACTTTGAAGAAAAATAAAAGGGATTTTGAAATTACAAAATTATAGTTTCAGCGCTGGATTCCTACAAGGTTGGCAATTGCCCCAGTTCGCGACAGTCATTGGAAAACAAGAAAAAGAGAAAAGGGGGTAAATATGTCAGGTTTCTTTGACAGTTTCATTATCCTTGTCGGAGCCCGCTCAAGTTTCCCAACCATCAAAATGTCCTACACATTATTATTTGGTGCAAGTTGAAAGCAGCATCTGCGTGGGTTGTGAGTTTGGGAATAGACTTCGGAGTCCGGCACATCATCTTGAAGTCAACACAAGGTAAAGGAAAGTGAATGATTTAGTAAAGTTGGACACTTTTAGTGGGTTTTCAAATGCCATCGGGCCCTGATATACTACTCCCAACCACATAAAAGCACGACGCTTTTTACCATTTGTGGCATGTACAAAATGCATCCATTAAAAAGGCTACCGCCCTCGATTAAGTTTTAGTTTAGGCATCGGGACGTGACATACATTTCGAAACATGCAAATAAAAGGGATTCAAACGTTCAGAATAATAGGAGGCATCCAAAACAGCTGTCCGAACAACCTAACGGACCGACCGACTCTTAATGGTGCAAGTCAAATAGCGAAGAAAATAAGTCAGTGAATGGACACTCGTATTCATCATGCCTCGTCTTACATTTCATATGTTTATATAAAGCTACCACAATCATGTTCGATCTCCCTTATAGTGGTTTACGATGCGATGATTGTGAACATTTTTAAAATGAGTCGACACTTTATAATGTCGAAGACAAGGCAACTTTTATCGGCGTTTTGTTGAAGTGGTGGGACCTAGTCTCAGACTCGAAACAACTTTTTGATTAAATTTAAAGGCAATGCATTCTTTATGATGAGATTTAATATTCATTTCAGATATGAGGGAGAGTTTCAAAACTCATTCGGCACCCAAAACAGTTCAGATAACAACAGTCTAGAGAATGCATGCAATTTTTCTGTTAATAATGAAGGGAAGAAGAGGCTGGCAATGCCTGCTGTAAATATGGTAGCTCAGCTCATGGGGTTGGAGAGTATCGCAAATGGTGAAATCGAAGAGGGTTCTGTTGTATTCGTGAGAAATGTGAATTTTCAAGCCTCATTTCTGTTTTAGATGGACCTTTTCTGCACGACAATCCAATTACAAGTTCTGTAAACATAAAAGAGATTGCAAAACATTTTCATGAACTGAGTACAAAATTCCAGTCTAAAGTTAAATATTGTTGATACCATGGATTTTGATAAAAATGGACATATCTATTGTAAGGGGCTGCTTTCTCGGGGATATCAGTAGGCTTCTCGGGTTATAAGTCCCTTCTGATTCTTAGCAGGTGGACATTGTGGTGGAAGATTGTGGGGAGGTCTCAAACTACAGATGTGTGGGAATTGGACGAAAAACACATATATGGGGGTCGGTTGAAAGAATAGCCGAGTGCCAGGACTGCACCAAGGTGGTCTGAGGCAGACACCTCCTCCTAGGGGTGAAGAAGAGTAACCCTGCCCTCTAGTCTCAGGGAGATAGAGGTTTTACATGGAAATTAGGGTTGAAGTAGAGTACCCCCGCCTTATCATTAGATGGTGAGGTTTATTGGTGGATGTATGCTCAAGGTCCCTATCTCAGTGAAGTGGAGTAGCTGAGCCAATGTTGGGGATGACTCTCGGGGAGTTGCCTATGACCCGAGGACTAGGGAAGCAGAGTACCTAGGCCCTTGCCAGGAGGACGATCGCGCAATGGATTGTCCCAGTTAAAGGAACGGAGTACCCAAGATCTTATAAGGGGTGATGGCCGCACAATGGGCTATCAGTGTCTGAATGTTGGAGCTCGAGATTTGCGAGAGCTATGTGGGCTGAGTTGCAGAGCCAAAAGTCCATGTGTCTTATGGAACAAGTGGGGTGATGTGCTGAGCACACACCTAGGTTACCTGAAGTGGAATTTGCATTGAGGTCCGAGATCTCAAGGCCCTAGAGTGGGGGTCGAATGTGGCAATAGGGACAGGGTTCTGAAAGTGTGTTCATGTTGAGCCGAGCCACAAGGCGAGTCCAAGAGGGTGACGAAGATGGATGTGTTGCATGACTGAAAAGAGGACATGGTCTATAGGTGAGTTGTCCTAGGAGCACAGTTGAGTTCAAGGAGAGTTGAGCGACCAAGGATATTGGGTTGGATCATGGAGCAAAGAGCTTGGAGCCCAAGTAGGAGTGCAAGGTGATCTGTGACTCCGAGGAGCTTAGACTGGGTGTTTACATGGAGTTGGTTAGTGTGCATAGCATGTATATGGAATTGGGTTCACCAGTGAAGTCATGTAGACATAGGCTAGAGGCCCAATGTAGTTGAAGCTTGGATGGATGAACATGAAGCTAGATCAAGGAGTCTAGTTGTCCCATGAGGTATGTTTGGTGCTTGAGGGTTCTAAGGAGCAGAGGGAGGCCAACATGGGGCACTTGTGCTATGGAAGTACTAGGCATGCTCAGGGAGTGTAAAAAGTTGGAGATGGAGGACTTAAGGAGTTTCAGATGGGGTCAGTGCTAGTACTCAGCGTCTTATGGGGGACTCAGGAGATGAAGGCATGGACGAGACTTGTAAGATTTTATCAAGGGTACAAGGGTGGTGCAACAAGAGAGTTCTAGAGTTGACTCAGGGACTTGAAGGGTATGCTAGGAGCATCGGGATGAAGGAGACCCGCGAGACAGTTGGCATGCACTTCTATTCTGCATGGGTGTGTGTTAATGTGGTCAGGTGGTGGGCACTTGGAAAGGGAAGGCCTAGTCTAGGAGCAAGAAAGGACTTGTTTGCAATGGGAGTCGCGAGTAAGGTTTGCTAGTGCCGCATGAGGTTGGACCTCCTTTGGAAGGGAAAAGCTTTTTTGGGCAGCAAGTCGGTCTAGCCTCATGACAGTTGGTATGAGAGCATAAAAATTGGGAGGGCCAGTTAGATGAGCTGAGGTAGCTAGGCTATCAAGTGGTCAGAGTAAGACTATGAAGGTGGATTGTGGTTTGTAGTGTCGAGAACAGGTAGACCAAGGTGGCTAGTAGTGCATGGTCACTAAAAATGTGAGGCCAACCCAGGTAGGGATAAGGATGGACTCTGTGGTCTAGTTCCATGAGTGGTAGTTAGCTGATTGGAGATTGGGCCCAGTGCCAAGTTCCATCAGAAAGGGACTATGCTAGTGGAGTGACAAGGGATCAGGAGAGGATCTCTTGGTGGGGAAAATCTTGCACGGGAAGAGCCTTAGTAGTTCATTTGGAGCGAAGTAGGCAAGGTGTGAGTCGGTATTGGACTGGGTTCAGTGCTAGAAGCAGTTGGCAGGGGCGCAAGATTTGATATGGCAGTGTCCAAGGGTAGTGGCATATAAGACCAGTCAAAGGAAGTAGGAGCTGCGAGGAGTAGTGTGGTGTAGGGTCTTGTCAAGGATGGATCTGAGGTGAAATCGAGTAGGAGCTACGAGGAGCAATGTGGTGTAGGGTCTTGTCAAGGATGGATCCGAGGTGAAATCGAGTAGGGGCTACGAGGAACAATGTGGTGTAGGATCTTGTCAAGGACGGGTCCGAGGTGAAATCAAGATGGAGTTTTAAGGTACAGTGCAGTGTAAGGTCTTATCTAGGATTGACTCGAGGTGTAACAATTTGGGTTGTGGGATGGCATAAGGTAGTTCCCAGTGTGGTGTAGGATTGTGTCCAGGACATGATCCGAGGTGCAACCTTGGTGGCGAAATAGGTCTACTGGATGAGAGCTAGCAAAGGGCCAAGTCACAAAGGAAGTCAAGGGAAAGAGACAATACCTTGCCCACATTGGATGTGGTTTGCAAAGGGATTGGGCACAAGAGGTTGGCTAGCTTACAAATGTTGGTGCCTTCTTTGGGTTGCAGCACCGAGGGCGCGGGGCATTCCATGGACAGTGCGTTAGTCAGGCAAAGTGGCACAATGGAAGGAAGTGAGTTTACTGAATGTGTAGGATGCAATGCAAGAGTTGGGTGTCTACAGGGAAGTGCACCTAGGAAGATTTATGAAGTGAGATGTAGGATTGTGTCTAGGACATGATCTGAGGTGTGAAATTGGTGGCAAGTTAGGTTTGAAGGTTGGGAACCAAAGATGGGACCGAGTCACAGAGAAAGTCAAGGGAAGGAGAGAGTACCTTGCCCACATTGGATGTGGATTGCAGAGGCATTATGCATAAGAGGTTGGTCGGCTGAATGATGTTGGTAGTTTCTTTGGGTTGCAGCACCAAGGGCGTAGGGCGTTCAGTGGACAGTGCATCAGTCAAACAAAGTAGCATAGTGGATTAAAGTAGACAAACCAAATGTGTGGGATGCAATGCAAGATGGGTGTCTTCAAGGAAGCACACCAAGGTGGACTCATGAGGTGTGGGTTTTCGAGAGTACACCAAGGAGGTGGAAGTGGTTGACAAGTACTAGGAGGATCATGTGCAGCTAGAGGTGGATCAACTGGAGTATGCTAGTTGTTGTTCTTTGGTTGAGTTGTTGGGGACAGGATAAGATGCTGGGCGCACCGAGGTCTGTCAATAGGTAATCAGGATGGCACTATAGAAAGGAAATTGAGAGATGAAAGTTGAATATGCGACTTGGGAAGTCAGTGGGGTGTTGTGGTCAGTGGAGTATGTGTCTTCAAGGTGGCCAGATACCAGGGGCTTGCACAAAAGGGTTGGTAGCAGGTGTTTCTTTTAGTGGATGCTAGGATTGGATCCGAAAGTAGTTGAAGTTTGAGGACAAGGGTATCATCGAGGATGGCACTAGTGGCTGAGTTGAGAAGTGAGCATGGTTTGTGGTGTTTTGTCGTGTTACGGTGCAAATGGTGGAGTCTTAGAGATGTAGAAGCCGGTAAGGGGCATGGTGCAACCGAATATCATAGAGTTGTTTCACAGATGTTCAAACAAGGGCAGTTAGCTCAGTGGAAGTCAAGGACTGGGTTCTTGCAATATGCTATTGAGTCGGGGACTAGCAGCAGACATCAGTTGGAGGTAAGGGAGCATCTTCACAAGATTAGTGCAGAGGTATTGAGTTGGACTCAGGCGTTTGCCGAAGTGAGTTAGCCATGGATGGGAATTCATGCGAGTGAAAGTCCAGTATGGGGTATGCTGGCAAGTGTCAAGTATGTCATGGACAGAAATGATGCAAGTGCAGGGCATAGTGAATCTGAAGTTCACTTTTAATAGGTCCTAATGTTGCAAAGGACGAGACTCGGATCGAATGGTCCGGTGCTGAGGATGTCGCCTATTTTAAGTGGGGGAGGATGTAAGGGGTTGTTGTCTCGAGGAGATCACTAGGCTTCTGGGGTTATAAGTCCCTTCTGATTCTTAGCAAGTGAACATTATGGTAGAAGACCGTGGGGATGTCTCAAACTACAGATGTGTGGGAATTGGATGAAAAACTTATATATGGGGGTCGGTTGAAAGAATAGTCGAGTGCCAGGAGTGCACCAAGGTGGTCTGAGGTAGACACCTCCTCCTAGTGCCCTCTAGTCTCAGGGAGATAGAGGTTTTACATGGACATTAGGGGTGAAGTAGAGTAACCCCACCTTATCATTAGATGGTGAGGTTTATTGGTGGATGTATGCTTAAGGTCCCTATCTCATTAAAGTGGAGTAGTTGAGCCAATGTTGGGGATGACTCCTGGGGAGTTGTCTATGACCCAAGGACTAGGGAAGAGGAGTACCTAGGCCCTTATGAGGAGGATGATCACGCAATGGATTGTCTCGGTTGGGGGAACAGAGTACCCAAGATCTTGTAAGGGGTGATGGTCGCACAATGGGCTATCAGTTTCAGAATGTTGGAGCTCGAGAGTTGGGAGAGCTATGTGGGCTAAGCTGCAAAGCTAGAAGTCCATGTGTCTTATGGAACAAGTGGGGTGATGTGCTGGGAAAGCACCTAGGTTAACTGAAGTGGAATTTGCATTGAGGTCCGAGATCTCAAGACCTTAAAGTGGGGATCAAATGTGGCAATAGGGACAGGGTTCCAAAAGTGTGTTCATGTTTAGTCGAGCCACGAGGCGAGTCCAAGAGGGTGATGAAGATGGATAAATTGCATGACCGAAAAGAGGACATGGTCCATAGGCAAGTTGTTCTGGGTGCACAGCTAAGTTGAACGAGAGTTCAGCGACCAAGGATATTGGGTTGGATCATGGAGCAAAAATCTTGGAGCCCAAGTAGGAGTGCAAGGTGATATGTGACTCCAAGGAGCTTAGACTGGGTGTTTGCATGGAGTTGGTTAGTGTGCACAAGATGTACATGGAACCGGGTTCACCAACGAAGTCATGTAGACATTATGCAGTTGGAGCTTGGATGGATGAACATGAAGCTAGATCAAGGAGTCTAGTTGTCCCATGAGGTATGTTTGGTGCTTGAGGGTTCTAAGGAGTTGAGGGAGGCCAACATGGGGCGCCAGTGTTGTGGGAGTTCTGGGCATGCTCAAGGAGTGTGAAAAGTTGGAGTCGGAGGACTTAAGGAGTTTCAAATGGGGTCAGTGCTAGTAGTCAGGGTCTTATGGGGGACTCGGGAGATGAAGGCATGGAGGAGACTTGTAAGCTTGTATCGAGGGTGCATGGGCGGTGCGACAAGATAGTGATAGAGTAGAGTCAGGGACTTGAAGGGTGTGCTAGGAGCATCGGGATGAAGGAGACCCGCGAGAGGGTTGGCATGCACTTCTATTCCGCATGGGTGTGTGTTAATGTGGTCAGGTGGTGGACACTTGGAAAGGGAAGGCGTAGTCTGGGAGCAAGAAAGGACTTGTCCACAATGGGAGTCACGAGTAAGGTTTGCCAGTGCCGCATGAGGTTGGACCTTCTTTGGAAGGAAAAAGCTTGTTTGGGCAGCAAGTCAGTCTAGACCAGTGACATCTATCATGAAGAAGATACATTGAAGCTTGTTCCAAAGAATGGATTGCCAGGTTCCATGAAAGAGGGTTTTCTAGACAAGACATCACATTTTTCTAAGATGCAGAGTTCTATGCTTCAAAGATTAAAAGTAGATGGCATTATGATTCCTAAAGGAAAAGAAGCAAATCTCTTATATGTAAGAACTGTATTAGTTTCTGTTGGCTTTAGTGAGGAGAACATTGTGGCATCTACAAGATGGGAAAGCCATGCATACGAATAGTCCAACGACATAGCCAATAGAAAGGTCTTGTTTGAGCGTGTAGATGAAATTGTATGCAAAATAATAAAGCCATTCTTGAAAACTCAAGCTTGGATAAACCCTGCAAAACATAATCTTCGGTACATGTCCAGGAGAAAATAACCATCAAGGAAGAGTGTGATGATATTTGTAGGTCTCCTGAGGCGGATTGTAAAATATTTGAGGATATTGAGTCTTTGGTAGATGGAGACATGGCTAACGAAGCTCCTTGGGCTTTAGATGATGAAGATATTGAAAATGTTGGATTTGAGGTAGAACGACATATAATCAACAACCTTCTTCAAGAGGCTATTAGCAATACTTGAGTGTTTTGAGAATACATAATCATGATGCCTAATATTTAACCTTTGAGCTGCAAGACATAGAAGACTATATTGCTAGAGGATGTTTAACTATGACTCTTCTCAGAAGTACTCAATTGGAGGATCTACAAATCATGCCACTCACGAATAAAACTGTGCATGTATTCACTCGATAAATAAGAGATAAAGAAGGGAATATATGTCAAGGGATACGAATTGCTGATAGGGTACACAAAATTGATGCAAGTGGGATTGATAATGGTCAAATTTGGTTTAACTTCCGTGAGAAGATATTTTGAACTCTTTTGCATAACAAGTCGTCATGTTTAACTTCCGTGAGAAGATATATTCTTAAGTTGACTGGAGTACGGCCATCTTTTCTACATGTGATTATAGTGACTGTGGGTACCTGCCAAATTCACGCCAGGAAAACTTATTTTAATCTTTATAGCTTATAAAGTTTTAATTTCAATTTGTATGGATTAAACATTATGTCAATAGGAAAAGTAGAAGACTATATATATTTTATTTTGATTTGCAATTTAAAGAAGAAGCAGTTATAGAATTTGGAACAGAAAATGGGCAGTCGGAAAATCTCCAAATATGCAATCAACGGACTTTGGACAAGGTCTGAATTTTCTGATCCCAGTTGCACTGTGATGTAAGAGTGAGAATCGATCAGGAAGAAAAGCACTTTTCATTCTGTTAAAGACGAAAAATAGGGGATTTTCTTTCTGAACATAATTTTTGTGTGGAGGGATTGCGATCTTTGAATTCCAATTTGATAAAAGAAAGAAATGAGGCAATTTAATTCTGTGTTTATTTGTTCTCTTTTGCAGTTGTAATTGTTTCCTGTGTGACTTTGCAATTATTTGTAATCTCTTCTTCATTAAATATGGTTGTGGGTATATATGTGCCTTCGACTCTTTCAGCTGCATATATATATTTGGAAGAAATCTACGATTATATTCTTGATTGTAGTTGTTCACAGGTATAGAGTGGATGATCCTTGTGTGGTCTATATCTGGTTTCCTTCTATTATAAATTCATCAATCGCATTTCTATTATGGTGATGAGTGGGTGTTAGTTTGTCTTCTTCTCTTTTTTTTTTTGGTTAAAAGCATATATTAAAAAATAAAAAATAGATTATATTGTCTTTGAACATGTAGTGTCGCAGTTAAAACACTTTGTTGGTGAAGCGGCCACCATGGTTCAAATCCTTGTTGGGCCTTTGTGCTCACAAGGCCTTGTGTGTTCGCTGAGCCGTTGTGCTCATGGATTTGAACAAGTGAAGTGTGGGGATGAGGTCCCCCAGTTGTGGCCCCACTCAAAAGCATTTACCCCTTATTTTAAAAAAATAAAAAAATAGATCATATAAAGGTTTTGTGCCTATCAAATATAGAAGAAGATCATTAAGTCAATAACGTTCTATCTAATTGTTAGTTGCAATTTGTCTTCATATCTACGCTAAACTAAGTCTTTTTAATTATTATCTTCAAAAGATAAAATTGTTTACTAATAGATGCAATTTTATTCTTCCCCTTTATGTACCCAATTAGACTTGTGTGATTTGAGATCATCCCTTAAAGTGACAAAATCCACATGAAGGCCTCTTGAAAGGAAACAAATACTAACTTTTTTATTAATAAATTTTGCATGAAGCATAAGGGGAGAGCATTAAAAAAACTGTCACCCTTAGTTCTAATCTAAAATATAAAATGGCATTTTGAAAATTTTATCCCAATAATCACACTAAGCAAATAAGAGAGCATACATTTTGCAAATTTCTTAAAATATGAAAAATAAGTTAATTAGCCAACCATGCTACTTTAGGTGCAACTAGTCTAATGATAAAATGAAATATTTGAGATATGTGCTCTACAAAATTACAATTATACTATGAACTATGATCTGAGACTAGTGCAGGAAACCATGCTAATAAGTTAGAATACTTGATGAATACAAAAGGTTAACAAAAAAACTATAAAAATGAAGAATAACATACAAAAATGTAGAATTTGGTTTGCAATAAGAACATAAAATAAATGTTCATGTTAACTAAAATTAATTAAATAACTAAATCCAAAAACATAAACTAGAAACACAAAAATTGACTAAATCAATGGAGGTGTTGATCTATGATATCATTGAACCACATAATAACTCATCTTTGTAGCCATTGATCTAGTAACTCGCAGAAAATAAAATAAAAATTAGTGATTTATTTGTCAATGGTAAGGACCTACAAAATAAAATGCTAAAATAGTGAAAATGGTAGGAAATAGGTTGGTAGATAGATTTTAGAGAGTGAAAATCAAAATTATAGTTCACATAAAAAATAAAATTGTTGAATTATAGGAAGATGCACAAATCCACTTAATTGATAGTTCATAGTAAGTGTTGATTCATGTAAGTGTCAATCTATAAGGAAGAAGTCCTTATCTAGGATGCATAAAAAATAATTGCAATGAAATATGGTGTTTCAAACACAAAGAGTAGAAAAATGATAAAAATAAAAAAATAATATAAAGATCATTCACAAGAGATAAGAAAAAGTAAAAGAAAAAAACTTTTAAAAAATGTTAGAAACAAAATGTAAAGAAAGAAAAACTAGAGCAAATGTGTAGATGTAAAATTTTTGATCTAGAAACTGATCAAAAAAAAAAAAATTGATCTAGAAACACAAGTGCCAAAATATGGAGTGTAAGTGCTAAGCCAAAAAATTGCATGTAAAACCTTAAAGAAAAAAATCAAACCAAAAATTAGTATGATGTACATGCATCCTACCAATTGTGCTAGAAGGAAGAAAAATTGTTAAATTAGTATTAAACACAAAAGGTTCAACAGAAAATTTACCTTTATAAAATGTTTACCTTGTTCCTCCAATTGAGTTGAAGTGGAGTGAATCCTTCAAGGTCCACTTGATGTGCTCAAATTTGTAGTGGGCGTAGTTGTATCAAATTGGATTGAGATTAATGCATTGGTATAAAAATAGTTCAAGATTGATAGTGAAACTAGTTGAATAAGTTTACATGATGGTAGATTAACAAATGAATTTAAGAAGAATCTAGTTTGTAGATTTTGTATGATGAAAATTAGGGCCTAGGATGCAAAGTTACTAAAGGGATTTGATGTTTAAATAAAGTAGAGATGTGAAGGAAGGCGAACTGGAAGTGACATTTTGAATCTCCTACGACTGTGTTGGACCCCATTACCTCCATTGTGAAGGCTAGTCTGGATTCAATTGCTTTGTCCTCTAGGAAGGACTCCAAGAAAAAGATACCCTTTGCTGATAATGTTAAAGTGTTATGCCATGAATGACAAGATAATAGTGCCATCACTCAATAGACGATTCCTTTATGTTTGTAGTGGGTGGTTGGTTGTCTGGTTTTTTACTATCTAGTTATATCTAGTGGTTCTATTTGGGTTTTTTGTTAGTTTTTTGTATGTTTTGGGTTTGATTTTTTTATGGGCATGCACCCCTCATGCGCCCTGGTAGTTTCTATTTAGCAGTTTTATAAAAGGTTTCATTCTATACCACTCTAATCAATTAAAACCTTGTCACAAGGAACACGAGAGAAAAACAAGTTAACCATGAGATAGAAGGGAAGGAATTCTTATGTATTTATAGAAAAAGTGGCATGTGCAAGAGATATAAAGGCTACACATGTGTTTTAAACATGCTCACCCATGTGTGAGAAAGATAGTAGGTCTAGGTTAATGGAACAAAGATGAGTTGGTACTTGAGAGGTATTTCAACTAATAATATTATATGTGTACACATGTATGAGCATGAACTAGGGTAAGTATGAACACAAATATGAGAGAATGAGGGTAATAGGGACAAATGTCGAATGATGCCAAGTTTAGATTTTACTACATGTGTGTATAGTGGATGGCCATAATTTAAAGTTGGAAGACTGGGGTGCTACGAAATTAAAAATTAGAAGAAAAATTTATGAGCGATTAATTAGCCTTAATTAATCAATCAATGAGGGGTTGATTAATTAATTTATTTTGAAGAATCAAGGAATAAGGTTACTTAATTAGTTGATTTAATCAATTAACCTTAGGGAGTAAATGAGGATTAATCATGAAAAGGATAATTAATTAAATAATAAATTATTTAATTAGTTAAAAAAAATGAGACATTGGTGGATTATAATAATAATCACTTAAATAAACAAATAAATATTTAAATATTTAATAAAAAATGATGAACTAGGAGCCAAAAGTGAATTTTAGGTATCCATAGTACTAATTCCCTCAGCTATGTATATAATGGTCAATAGGATGAGAGAAATTGATATCACTTAAGAAAGCATAAACCTTAGGAAAATAATGTATAGCACTAATGAGAAATGAAATCCTAGCAAGATTTGACAAGAGATGCATTGCATCAAGTTCTTTCCCAAAGTCCAATACTTTTATTGATGGTGAAAGAGTGAGTGGAGTGGTTAGATGAAGCATACTAAATGTGCAATGCATTGGTGTGGTATGGTTGGTTGTTGTATAGATGCTATGGAAGAAGGAAGAGTAATGTGAAATAGTTAACTAGGTGAAAGTAGCTAATCTATAAACATTAATGTTGAAATTTTACGAGTGGTTTTATAATCAGAGTCATTGTTATTGCATTCAATATAGCTTGAATAAAATAGCGAATAATATAATAATAATAAAAAAGGTTACTTTGAATTTGATATAAAAGTTTTATAAAAAAATTAGAAGATTAAATTTTAGTTTATTTAGTAGGTTTATAATTTTCATGAAGTAGAGCCATGAAAAGTAAAATTCATTCACTCGTTTCTTGTTTTCTACTACTTTTCGTACTATGAAAAATAACAAATTTCTAGGTCAAATTTAGTTATTGTTTGCTAAGACTAGGGGTATTCCAACTACTTGTAGTAGAGCATCATCTTGCTAGCATGTTGAACCATTCAAATTGATGGAGTATGTAAATTCATATTCACACAAATTTTGAGTTTATCTCTTTTTATCATGTGTGAACTGATCATGATTAGCGGACCTGTGATATTGTTGTGTTACTTGTGACATTCATAACTAGGATACTCCATTGGTGAAACTTTATGAGAGATGCAAAAAGAAGATTCAAATTCCAGTGATTTGATTGATTATACTGATAGTGATTTTGCAGGTAGCATGGATGACAAGAAGAGCACTTTCAGATATGTCTTTCATTTTGGATCAAGAGTTGTCTCATGGGCATCAAAGAAGCAACTAATAGCGATGACTTCATCAGCCAAAGTAGAATGTGTAATTGCGATTACCACAACATATGGATGCATCAAGTTTTGTTAGATTTTCTCCACAATGAAGAGGAACCAATACCAATCCTTTATTATAACAAACATTGTCAAAGAATCATGTCTTTCACAAGCAGATAAAGCACATTGATATGAGGTATCACTTCTTATTTCACAAAAGCATTACCAAAGGACACTAAAGCATTACCAAAGGACAACTTTGAGTATCTAGAAAAAAATATGGACATTGTTGATATCAAATTAGTTAGTTGAAAAAATTAAGAAAAAATGTTCGCATTAATTTCTCCCCACTCCGTCCACCTATGCACAAGCTTCTCATTTTCAAACCAAACTTTTAATATAGAAGTTTCTTACAACCAATTCTACTCAACATTTAAAACAAAAACTTCCTCCATTGACTGTCAGTCAATAGTCTAAACCTGTGCTTTCAATATCTAGAATTATAAACAATTCCAAAATCTCTATAAATAAGAGGCACTTGTCATCTAACAGAATTTGCTTTGTGTATTTATAATTTGTCTTCTCTCTTCCTTCAAAGTTAACCTGTTCTTTGTTTCCTGGCCAGCCAACTGTATCAATATACACAAGATATTTGTGATAACACACTATTTCATGCGATACATTATTCATCTCTAATTTTCCAACTTCTCCCTTTTCAATTGTCAATATAGTCCTGTTCATCACGCTGTATAATAAATACCTAGGACCCAGGAAATTAGGGTATTTAAGTTACGGGCAGAAATCTGTACCGGGTACTCGTTGAAGTATTTTCTTGAGGCGGCCCCACAAACCTGTCCCTTGTGTGCATTTTTTTCATTCTCCACAAATTCCAATGAACTTCCCTGCAACTACGAATTTCAATTTCCTTATGAAATTAAACAGTATATTCAAGATATTCTTGAAATAAACTCAAAAAATAAGACATTACGATGATTGACCTCTCGCCGTGTCTATATTACATCTGGAATTTATTCCAAATAGTGAGCAAGCATTGGGACTTGTAAAATTTGGGGTAAAAGATCGGGAGTGACAAAAAATGCCGCACAGGGTGCTTTCGGCGCTGGACTCGGCGCGTACACAATTGTATCACTTCACTGCAATATTTATCGAAGGCATGGGTTTTTTCACGGATGCCTACAATCTCTTCTAAATCCCGCCTGTTTCCAATCTACTGGGAAATATCTACTATGCTGATGGGATGCCCATTCATGTGAAAGCCCTCGTTAATGGAATTGCTCTATGGGGGGCATTGGCAGGTCAACTCTTTTTCGGTTGGCTTGGAGATAGAATGGGACGAAAGAAAGCCTAAAGATTCACTCCAAGTGTGACGATCGCGAGTTCGATCGCTTCTGGCTTCTCCATCGGCAGGTCACCAGAAGCTGTAATTGGCAGTTTATGCTTCTTCAGGTTCTGGATAGGGTTTCGTATTGGCAGGGATTATCCTTTGTCTGCGACAATCATGGCCGAATACGCAAATACCACAACCAGAGTAGCTTTGATAGCTGCGGTATTTGGGGTGCAGGGTCTTGGAATTCTTTCGGGTAGTGCAGTGGCCGTAATTGTGTCGGGTAGCATGAATTCAGCAGTGGGCGATAAGCCGACTTTCGGGCAGAAGGACGTGGTGTGGAGAATAATCTTAACGATAGGAGCCGTTCCCGCAGGTTTTACATATTACAGGCGGTTGAAAATGCCCGAGACCACCCGCTACACAGCTTTGGATGCCAGAAACGCCAGGCAAGCAGCAGTGGATATGTCGAGAGTTCTTAATCTGGACATTCATGAAGATGAGGCGGATGTTTTAGGCACTCAAAGTTGGCCGGCGCCGTTCGGATTGTTTTCCATGTCTTTCGTGAAGCGGCACGGGCTAGAGTTGCTAGGCACGGCATCCAGTTGGTTCTTCGTGGATATTGGATTCTACCGTGGCAATCTATTTCAGAGAGATATATATCATAATATCAAAAGGTTGAGGTGTAAATATACGAATCCATTAGATGATATTTATCGTTTTGCAAGGGCACAGGCATTGATTGCATTGTGTGGGACTCTGCCTGGCTACATATTTACCATTCTTCTGAT
Organism: Cryptomeria japonica; assembly: GCF_030272615.1. Classification (NCBI taxonomy): domain Eukaryota; kingdom Viridiplantae; phylum Streptophyta; class Pinopsida; order Cupressales; family Cupressaceae; genus Cryptomeria; species Cryptomeria japonica. Next base: position 631,472,002 of record NC_081408.1, on the reverse strand, counting down.
AGATCGTCTCGGTTTTAAAATTCAGCTTATCGGGTTTTTCTTTATGTCAGTTTTCTTGTTCGCCCTCGCCATTCCTTACAAAAGTTACTGGCTTGACGAATCTCATCGACATGGCTCTCTGGCGATCTATTCTCTGACATTTTTCTTCAAAAAATTTGGTCCCAAAATACATAAAATATTCTTTTATTCACATATAAAAATATTACATTTGATATGCATTTTATAAAGTGGCGGAGACCGCATAAAGCAGTTAAATAGTTTAAACGTGCAGAAACTAACTGCCTACCCTAATCAATGTAATAAATTTATTAATAATGTAATACATTATACTAACAATCCTTCCTATTACATTGTTCTTATAATGTTTACCCATAAAACCCCCCTTAAGCCTTACATAATAATAAATGCTGATTACATAATATATAGATACATTTTGTGAAAAATTTCTTTGAAGAAACAAATTATGAATCAAGGCTAGCTTCATCAAGCTATCTCATAACCCTCAGAAAGGTGTAGCCTCTATCTGATATCCCGAATTATTCAGCAACAATCCATACTGAGCCGTCCAACCACATGGCTTCATCAAGTTGCCTAATAACGCTCAGAATGGTATAATTCTTGAACACAGCCTCGAGTACTACTGGACAACCATCCATATTGAGCTTTACACCAAACCCCTTACCTGTCTCCAAAAATAAACTTCACATTACATGTATCTTCAAATATGCCAACAACAAGAAGGAATAAACAAGAAACCAAAAAACCAAAAACGCTTCTCAAGCAAAACACCATCTCAAAGCGAGAATCTAACATGAGATGATGAAAATCGTCCATCCTTCTATGCCACGAGCCTCCAATAAAGTAAAGACTTATAGCACTTCTCCAGAATCACTAAGAGAATCATAAATAATAACTTGATCATTTGATGAATCCGCATTCTCAATATAAGAAATGTTTTCTTCATTGATTTTATCTTTGAACATTCCTTTAAGAGCATCTCCAACTCGACTTTTACATGACCAAGCTCTGTGACCTTTTTTCTTACAATAGAAACATTTAATGTCTTCATTACTTGTGCTTGATCTTTTATTATGATTTTGAACATATAATGCATTTTCGAGTTGAGAAACACCTTCTAAATCTTCTGCTAAAAGAGCTGAAATCATATCTTCTAAACTCTGGGTGGTTATTTGGCTAAGATAGCCTTAGCATCTTCATCACCTACTGGAGCCTTAACTTTTGCTAATTGTTTGATAAGAGATCTCAAACTACTTATATGACTTGACATTTTGACTCCATTTTCCATTTTGAATCTCAACAATTGAATTTTTAGAGAGAATTTTGCACTTAATGCCTTTGCTCCAAACAATTTATTTACATTATCCCAAATATCTACTGATGATGTATCCAAATCTATATGATGTAATTCTGAATCAGAAAGAGAAAGACCAATAATAGCTTTGGCTTTATCATCTCTATTATCCCACTCTAATAATTTAGATGCATTTGTAGGTTTCATTTCTTTTCCACTCACTATTGCCCATTAATTTTTATTCATTATTTGTATCTAATTTTTATTTTCCAAGTATGAAAGTTAAAACCATAATATTTATCTAGCGTATCAACCACAATTTCTATAACGAAATATCCTTTTTTATTTTTTTGTAATTACTTCACTAAAATTGCAATATTTGTTTCTAAGCCCTTACTTCCCTTGTAGATTAAAGAAAGAAGGAACTACAATCATTTTACATACACAAAGATTGCTTAGTTTGTCGCAGCATAGGCACAAAGATTGTTCGTTGCTCTCTCACAACATTTTCACAGGCACATAAACATATACACAACTTCATAAACTCATTTCATATTCACAGGTGCTCAAGGAGGCCACTCTGATACCAGTTGTTATAAAAAATACATAAAATATTCTTTTATTCACATATAAAAATATTACATTTGATATGCTTTTTATAAAGTGATGGAAATGATAGAAACTAGTTAAATAATTTAACCGTGCATAAACTACCTCTCTAACTGTTTACCCTAATCAATTTAATACATTTACTAACAATGTAATACATTATACTAGCACCAATATGACTACTTTCATTATGTCGACAGAGTTATTTCCTGTTAACTTGCAATCAACGTGTCATGGAATTTCTGCAGCCATCGCTAAAGTAGTGTAATGTACCTCACGAGGAACCTCAAGGTACAAGATAAAAATTACAAACAATAATAGATAATTGCAGCATTTTTTTTTTGGCAGAGATATTTAATGACAAACATTAATTAAGAATCATAATATAGAAATATCAAAGAGGTTCCTCAACAACATATAACAATTTAGATTTCATGAAACATGTAAGTATAACCATAATCATTTCCACATATTACATTTAAACTATCTTAATCCATTGTATATGATTAACCTATCTAAACTATGTTAAGTTAAACGTCAATTGAAATATAAGATAACTCATAAACACATTACTAATTGACAGTACCAACACTACACAATCTAAAAACCACTAAACATAAATTAACATTACATTGCAGTATCAAATTACATCAAGATTTCACCTTAGCGGAGTGATACAATTACAATCTTATGAAAGTACCTGAAATATCATCATAAATACATCTTCAACATCAACACTGGAAAAATGAACAAGGTACACCAACTAGAGGAGACCACAACCATGCTCTTCAAGGAAACTAACTTCGAAAGGTAGGCCACGAGTACTCGACCATTAGAACCCTAAGGTCCACCCCACTATGCTAGGAAGATAGACAACAAGTCCTAACAAACATACTAAGGTCAGCAGGATCTAAACACCCAAAGGAAAGTCAAGTACTAACATCAAGGTCTACCGTTAGAGGCTCATTACCACAATACTTCGAGTAAGGTGCTAGGATGCATTGGGGATGAAGTTTCATCACATAGCTTTAGTCTCTCTCGACCCCTAACCCCCATACAACACTCATGTGGAACGAACATACCTTTCATGAAGACAAGGAAGTTGATCTTGCCATTCCAGGCCTTCCCGATCTCATCTTGAGCCTAAATGAGCACTCCAGGCCATGAGTGGGCCATTACCATTATCTTGATTAATGTGAAATACTACCCAAACCCCTATGTTCATTAATTAAGGTTATCACTTATTATAACAACTCTCCCAATGGGTTGTCTTGGCAATCACTTAGGATCTTAGCCCCCAAGGAGAACCACTCCTCCCTAACACTCCAAGCAACCTTCCCACTAGTTAACCCAACCCTATGGAGGAATCTAACCATAAACAATTTTAATCAAGCAAGGAATTCACCATCCTGACAATAAAGCCTTAGTACCACAAGCATAAGGTCTGATCAATTAGAAGGAGATAATAATATCACAAATCTAATATCGAATCATACTCAATAAATAACTTCCTAATAGGGATAAAGACATAAGATTTACCAACAACCCCTATGAGCCTAGTCCCGCATGGTAGGTGAATTGGCTTGGGTCGTGGGTTTGCTCCCCATTGGTCTTGGGTTCAATTCCCTGCCAGGTTATCTCGGCGGCTAGGGACTACGGGCAGACTCATCTGCCTCCAGAGGACTAGTCTTGCCTCGTCTCACCTCTCCCCTGACCCCAACTTGGCTCCCATAAGCCCAAGGTAAGGCGGGGTTGGTCGCTAGGACGAGACGCGGGGATACCTCTGGGTTACCAAAAAAAAACAAAAAAAACAACCCCTATGAGCCTCTGAGATACTATAACTTGATCAAAACTAGGACTCTAAGGCAATCTATAGATCAACTTAATTGAATAATACAATAAGACTTCAAGGTACAACATATCTATAAACAAAATATCATCCTCGTTAACCACCTAAATTAAATTAATCATTATAATAACATTTTTAATCAATGGTTTGATTTTTATTTACAATAATAAAGACACAATTCTAATAATATTTATTTAACATCATTGACTTAAGGTTATAGCTTAATAACAATAAAAGGGTAACAAATTAAATAATATTAATCATAACAGACATCAAGTTTCCACAATCCATGAGATATTGTTCGTTTGATGCATCATCATGATGAAAGAGAGCGTGCACCTATATAAGATTTTAGTTAAAAGTCAATAATTATATCCCAGAATCCAATTTCATTATTGGATGTTAATTGACTTAATTATATTAAACTAACTCTTCACCAACATATATAACCATTGTTAATTGCTTAATAATAACATGATATTATTTAATTGACTCTTGTTCCAAACAGGTTGATCAAAATTACTTTACAAGATGACTTAAATAAAATCACATTTCTTTAAACTTTCACTCGACATACACACACGCGCGCACACACATATATGTATACACATGAACTTAGGTAAACATCTTATTTACAAATAAATCAGTCAAATCTCATTTAAGTTTTTACCTGAACTAGATAAGTAAACTGACCAGGTAAATATGCAACAAGATATTTGTTCTATGCATGATTTATTTCAAGACTCCAAAAGAACACAATCATTATAATTTCTATAAATATCGATAGGGAAAAAACAGGAATCTAATACAAGCTTTAAAAACAAACTTTACCATAAAATGAAATATTTACACACAAAATAATACCCTAAGATGCAATTAAAGTGCAACCAAAACACTGCACTATTTATCTAAATATTAATGACAAAACCCTAAAATTTAATAAGCACAACTAAAACATTATATTAGAACACATTATTTTGTCTAGCATAATTAATATTTTAATTGCCTGGGCATATACATTTACAGGCGTGGTGATTGGCAAGGCAAGGTTGACCCGCTTAGGTAGCTGGTGTGGGCCCCTCTAGTCCGTCCCGTTTGCAGTTTCCACTCACCGTTACCGTCCACTGTAAATCCCGCTCAAATTTTAATTTTTTTTGAACCGTTTTCTCCCGCCTGTATCTATATTGTCCCCAACGCTAACGCTTTTCACGCATACTCCAGGCCTCTGACAATATGGGAGCTTTGGAACAGGGTATGGACGTCCACCATTGCTGCTTGAACTGCGCTGGTAGACATGAATCTAAAATTTGGAAGCATAGACAACGGACTTGAACTGTTTTACAGGATACCTCAAAGAAATGCGGTCTCGTTAAATGCAACAGTTGCAGGACATCCGAGCTGCAAACTGTGTCTATTCAAATGGATTTTTGAACTTTCAATGAATGTAATTAGTTGGTGTAAATCCAGACTCTGCAATTTTTACCACCATCCTCCCTGCCTGTGACAAAATGGGAGCTTTGGGATGAGATATGGACATCCGCCACATAAAGGAATTTTGTCACAAGTTGTAGCTCCAATTGTCCTCGTAGACAAGTATGCATAATGTGGAAGTGTAGGCGACGCACCTGAACTGTTTCACAGGATACCACATAGAAATGCGGTCTCATGAAATGCCATGATTGTAGGATATACGCAATAAATATTTTCATCTTTAAACCAAATGCAATTAGCAGGTCTAAAGCCAGACTTTGCAACCTTAATGGACAGAGGGATTTTTGTCACATGTATGAAGCTTAATGGGAAGGCGATTTTTGTCAAATATTATCATTGGAAATGCTCTAGTATACGGTATGGAAATTGTGGAAGCATAAACAAGCCACGCAAACTGTTTGACAAACTCAAAGAAATGGGGTCTCGAGAATGCAATGTTTGTGGGATATGCACAAAATGGATTTTTCAAGGATTCTCATGGGATTTTTGAATTAATGAAGCACTTAAAGAACATATTCTGAAACTATAAACTTTGTTTGTGTTATGTGTATGCTTTAGTTAATGTGAGTTGTACACATTTCACATGGGTAACATTTGGTGCACTACATCTACAATTAATCCTTATGTGTATGCTCAACCTACTTGCTCATGCTAGCTATCTTGAGGACACCTTTGAATTTATCATCAAGGTGTGAGTTAAACATGTGGTGGATGTGTGTGTTGGAATACTAGGATCACTGAGAGGCGGAGGGGGAGTGAATCAGTAATCTATAAAACAAGAATATTCTTAACCATTTGAAACTTTAAACCATTTGCATATGTAGCAAATCACATAATAACACTATCAGCATTGAATGCATGTGCAACAGATATAAGATATAACAAACAATAAAGCACATGCACACAATAAGATAATTGACATAGTTTTTATAGTGGAAAACCCCTAAGGGTAAAAACCACTCTCCAATTTATCTTTTATTAAGCCTTATAGGCAAATGTTTAGAGTACCCACTCTAGGAGCACCAACCCCTTACAATTTAGAAGCACCAACTTCCTAGAGCACCAACCCCTTACAATTTAGAAGCACCAACTTCTTGGAGCACCAACCCCATAAACAAGATACAAATAAAAGATTTAATCAGACACTTTGTTACATTACAAAGCACTTGATACAATTCAACATCACAAAGATCTTGTCTCTGTCCCACAAATCCCCAATTTACAATCTGGTCTTGTTGAGAAAGATAAGCATGCCAATACATCATTTCACAAGTATACCTACAAATATGACATTATCATTTTGTTATGCATCTGCAATCTTAATGTCAATAAACTTCCTCCTCAAAGTACTTACAACCATAACCCTATCACAAAACTTCTGCAAACTGATACAAACACATACACATGACAATAAAATACATTTCTCTCTTCCAGTTACAAGCATGATATTTCCTTGTTATTCAAATTTACTTCAATCTGTCCTGCATTAGCTGTATTCAACCCTTCATTCTCCATTATAAACAATCACACATTTCAGTCTTTATTCATTGGTGTAAACAACAAACATACAAACCCATGCAAGCCCTTGTCTACAAACAGACATACATTACTTCACAAAAGATCAAGAACAATATTTATAATCAACATAGTTAGATTACCATTCTTTCCATATCTTCTCCGTATGCTTCATTACATAAAATGAATGGTTACAACACTGTCTGCAATAATATCCACATTCACTCCATTCTATATTGTATTCTCTGCTCACTGTGTATTCTTGAATCCTCTATCTCTGCACACAACTTTTAATTCGTTGGTTCTTCCATTATGTTTTAGACATAAATATTTTAGCAGAATTTGATATGCTTCATTATCTGTATAAAATTGTTCAATAAATATCATCCCCGTTAACCTTCGAATGAACATGCATTTACAAAGTGTCTATAGATAGTTAAGAAGTTGTATTCAGTTACAACTGCCACCAACTTCCTTCCACCATGGATCTTTAACAAACTAATTATATTTCAATATCATCCAACTTATCAAATGTCAACTTTGTCTTGCCAAGTTGTGCTACTAACTAAATCTTGATTAAAAATCAACAATATTATCCCATTCAAATACATGCACGGGTATGTAAGATAACCTTCTTCCCACGCTGAGAATTAGAATTATAAGCAATAAATATTCAATCAAAATACTGATGCTGGTTTGTTGGGACACTTGTTCAAAATGTAGATACCCTTCCACTCATTTGACGAATTAACTTGCATCTATTACAACCCCAAGACATGCTCAAACAAGGAGTATAAATGTCATCAATCAACTGCTGGAGATAAGCAACATAAACTCTAAATTTTCCTCACGAATTTATAGATATGCTATTCTCAGTCACTAAATCCATAGGTTTGAACCAATCTGTGACTTATTTGCAGCAAATATAGGTAAGAATCACAACAGATTAGTACCCCAAATTCACATTTTAAAACCACGAACAACAGAATGGAGGGAACGACTTTCTTGGAAGGTCAAGACCAAACTATGAGACAATTTCTCCTTTCCATATACATCTTTATGAGCCTCTCGAAGGTACCATATAAATTGTTGAATCTACTTTAAATTAGCCGATTGCATTGTTGTAAAGTATTCTGAAGACTCTTGAGCACACTAGTGATAATTCTTCTATCTAATATTCGTGCCTGATTCTTTGTCAAATTGTCATTATTTTCAAATATTTTGTCATCACATAAAGCCCCTGTCACCCAAGACTTGTAAATCCTAGTTTGAGTTTTGCTCGATTCAATAAAGTTTTTTATTACTTCACCCTAGTTCATATATAACCATAGGCACCTTTTTTGTCAAATTTTGCACAAGTTGAATATATTCACAAGAAACATTTTAAGAATTAGTTGTTGAAGTTACTCACGTACTTGACTTAATAACATCAGATTCACACTATGTCTTATGTGGCTGGTCTTCTTGCTCCTGTTCTGATTGTGATGACAATTGAACTTTTTGTTTGCATAGCTAAGGATCTTTCTGTTGCTCCTGGTCTTGTTGAGACATGGCCTTCGGTTGCAATTAAAAAATTAGTTTCCATCATATAAACTGTACACTTTCATAAATCTCCTTCCATCAGACAAACAGTTCAAAGACAAGCAAAGGGCCAATTCTACTATATGTTTGTCCAGCTTTCTCTCTTTCATGAATGTCTCCATGTAATACACAAGATTAGATCTATAGAGTCCTCATGTTCAAAATTCCAACATTGTGGAGTATTTTTAGTGGCAACAACTATAATGAATTTGCTATGGTACCTCTCCGAGCAATAATTTCTTTATCCAGGATCTATGTGCAACAGTGAACCGCTTTTCACCTTAGTGTGTCCCTTTGCATTTTATATTATAGGATTTCTTTAGGCATTTAATTAATAAATTTAATTAAACCTAAGTCCTCTCTCATCAATTCACACATATCATAAAATTGGGCACTTGATCCTAAGTGTGCCCCTTTTTATTTAATCCTAATTTAATCCTAATCTTACCTTGATTTCAATCTTCAAAGCATATCCTGCATATCTACACATTATGATTTGAGCCACTGAGTTAGATTTAGAATTCGAATCCCATTATCTTGCATCCCTAGAAATTCAAAAAAAAGTTGATAGGGTCTAAGACTTTTTCCTTGAATTTTGGGAGAATAAGTTGGCGATCTTTTCTAATTGAAATCTGGTTCATGTAAAATTATATCAATTCTAGGTCGGATTTTCATCCAATTCAAACCTAGGGTTTCATACCAATGAGATGTGTAAACCAATTTGGTTTCCCAGATAATAAGGGAATCACTAATTATCGATTGGCTTGTACCTCTTCCTAAGGATTTGGTATGATTTCATGTTGTTCCTTTGCCTATATATTGAGCTTCAGGTCTGTATCACATTAGTTTTCAAAGTTACATTATTGGTTTATATTTGCATCCTAATTGTGATTTAAAGGCAATTTCATTACAGTCATTTAGGGTTTTATCTAATACACTTGGGTAGAAATATAGTTTAGTCATTTAGGGTTTTATCTAATACACTTGCATAGAAATATAGTGTACATTTTTTGTAGGTGATGAAATAATACAACTATGTAGGAACAATTTTAATGGGAATAATGAAAAGGACAAATAATAAGTGGGTCAAGTTAAGTGGGCTCCACATTGGCAACCTAAGAGGTCAACATTTAGAATATACTGGTAAAGCTTGGCCATAAAAAAATATTTGTTAAAGGATAATATGAAATAGTACCCTTTAACTTATAACCACAACTCAAGACACAAGCAATTAATTTCCAAGAAAAATTGTTGATCTTCTATTGAGAATGAAATAAGAGATACCTTTATGGTTAATTAAGCAAGTGGAGCAATAAGCCATAAACAATTTTAGATTTAAAGTAAAAAGAGTGGAGTATATTATTTATTTGTAATATGAGATAAAAAGTACAATTGCATTATAAATAATTAATGAAGATGGACATTGTTTAGTTTTTGTGAGTCCAGAGAGTTTTTTAGTGGTGAATCTTCGCCAATTGGCGAATTCCACATTTTTTTTGAGAAAATGGTGAATAGTCTGGGGCAACATAGTAGTCAAATCGCCCAGAATTTTGGGGTTAACGGTCAATTGTATTTGGGCTTTGCCATTGACCACACACTGTTCAACGTGCATGCCTATAATATTTTCCTAGAATCGCTTAGACTTGGGTATTAGATCACCTTCGTTATTCGCTAGAAATAGTAAAATGACCCTGTACTCAGGACCTATTTCACCAATAGTAAATTAAATGTTCATTTCATGCATAGGCCAAATTTTCCAATATCAATTAAAACATTATAAGAATTCGAGGACCCATTTTGCCCTGCTTAAATCAAGATTCATTTTGAAATGCCCACGCAATTCGCCAAAAATGCAACCATGGATTGATATAAATACAATTAAAAGTTTGAAACACTCTTTCTTACAATTTGTTTATATCTAATTAGAAAATTTGGGAGCTCTAGATTCACATTCCGCAATTTGAGTTGGAACGTTGAATTTCATTGTAGGGTGCAGCGCCAAACTTACAATCCTGCAACACAGGCCCAGTCATTCCTGATTCTTGATTCAGAGAATTGAGAAGGCATAAAGGTGAGTAATCATTTCTTTATACTTGATAGTATTAGTTTTAATTCGTAGTGAGAGGTCAAGACTCAAGATGTCAGGCATCGGTGAGACTCCTTAGGGTGGTGAAGGGATTGAGATGTCAGACAAGGGTGAGACTGAGACTCCTCAGGGTGGTGAAGGAATTAGGATGTCAGACAAGGGTAAGACTCCTTAGGGAGGTGAAACTGAAGGGATTGTGAGGCCATCGAAATGCCCAAAACTTAAAGGTACTACCATAAAGTCTTACTTTGGAATTGGCAAATTTTTGGGTCCATCAACTTTTGCAGTTGCAGAAGCCATTCATAGTAGCTCACCACCACAAGGTGGGATTGTCATTGAGTTAAATGCATCAAATGAGGATGAAAATACCGACACGACAGAAGATGTTCTAAGGGATACACACAATGAGATAATACACTCAGATGCAAATGCTAGTATTGAAGATGATGTTGATAGGAAGAAAAGAAAAAGGAAAGTAAAACTGGGGCGGGAGTGGGAAATGACAAGGATTTTTAAGATTGATTGGGTAGAAAAGTACCCATTCATTGAACTAGTCCCAAAAAATGATGAACAACCAACATAATGCAGGTGTAAGATTTGTAGCTAGAAAACTAAAAGAGAGAAGAAGATGCAGCTAAAGCTTGACACCATAGAAAAGCATATTGGTAAGGTTTATGAAAAACAGATCATAGATGGAAAGGAAACACCAGTAGTAAGATGGAAATCAAAGGAAGAATGTCTTCATGTTAAATATGCCACGGAATATGAAGAGCATAACCACAAAAAGACACTGATTGGTGATAGTGGTTTTGAAAAGAAAATAAAGGTTGGGCTTGAACATGCAGCGAAAGATGCAAACCTGGCAAAGACTGTTCAGATGAGTGTTATTTTTCATATTTTGTTGAGAGGGCATCCTATGAAAGATTTCCTAGAATATAGTAATTTATTATCTTTTTTGAATGTTCCTCACTATCCTATGCTACATTGGTCAATAAACGTTGGATGGGAATCGACAAACTATCTCATCGAGGTGAAAAAGACAAATTTACAGGAGAGTGTAAAAGAGTCAAAATTCATTTCATTATCCATAGATGAAGTTATTGTGGTAGATAACACTGCTTGGGTCTGTATGAATTTGTATACCATAAAAGGACACGTTCCTCGAGCTCATCTACTCTGTGTTTGTAAAATGAGGGGCATTTCAATAGCAGAAAATTTATATTTGGAAGTTAAGAAAGCTTTGAATGAAATTGCTGGTATGGATGACTTGACAATTGCCAAGAAGTTGGTGTGTGTTGGAGCTAATGGAGCTGCAGTAATACAAGGTCAAAGGACTGGCCTTTGCGTAAGATTACAAACTATTATTGCACCATACATGGTTGGCATTCATTGCATGGTCCATCGAATGAATTTAGGATATATAATTGTAAGAAATTTCCCTACAGTGTCAAAAGTTGAAGATCTGATCCACGAGCTCCACTCATACTTCTGTCAAAGTCCTAAACGTTTTGCATAATTTCAGATTTTTGCTAAGGGAGTAACAACATTAAACAAGCTTGGTAGGGATGTTGAGACTAGATGGATCTCCTTGCATGGACCAGCAGAACGAGTTCTAACAGAATATCAATCCTTGATCGGATTAATGTATGAGCAACGCCTCACAGTATACAAAGCTCTTGATCTTTTACATAAGTTAAGTGATATAGAGACTCTATTAACTTTAGCTAGTCTTCTCCCCATGCTGGATTCAATGAACAAACTTGTTAAGAAAGCCCAAGGCAGAAATATGTATATCAATGAGTATAGAAATCTACATTAAATTACATGCTTGGGCCTGGATGGTCTATATTCAAATCTAACAAGGCGAAGCCCAAATTTTTATAAGTGCCAAATAATTACAGATTTGAATAATGCTGAATTTTTTTTACATTTCAATGCAAAAAAATGACTTATGTGTCTTTGTAAAAGGATTTCAGATACCAATGCACCAATCTAAGACGGGCAAGCAAGGCAGAGCACTACTAGTTAAAAGGGAAGATTTTGACAGGATTGTTAAATCTGTTAGTGATAATTTGAAGTCTACTACATACAAAATTTCAACTAAGATTCATGAAAGATTCCCTCGAGGAGAAATACTTGAAGCCATGGGTTGTGTGTATCCTCAATTTTGGCATTCAATTGGAGATAATCTAAATGATGCAAAGGAGTTTCATAAAAAGCTAGAGGAATTGATATTGACATTTTAACAAAATGTATATTACAATGGACAACCAATAGAAGGAATTTTAAATTCAGATCATCTTAAAAAATAATGTAAACACTTTGCATTGTGTATGAAACAGTAGTTGGTTGACTTGGAGAATCCATTTGAACCTAGATCAATCACAAGGCTTTGGAAAAGGATAGATTAGAGTGAAGTATTGCATATTGCAATACCAGAATATTTCAAACTTGTTGATTTATGTCGAACAATGATATTAGGGTTGGTGGAAGATGAGAGAGTTTTCAGTGCATTAGGGATTTTTAAATCAAAGATCGGAAATAAATTAGACAAAAATTTGGAAACTTTCTTCAGGTTGTTTGTAACTCAGTATAATGTTAGAGATTTTCCATATGATAGGGCACTAGCAATCTAGAATTCCATGTGTGAAAGATGAGGGTTGTGCAACACTTTAAAAGTTGGTGGTGCTACTACTAGTGCTGAGACAAATGAAGCATCGTAAAATTAGAGTTAGCATGAAGATTAATAAATTTTTGAATACTCGACTCAGAATGAAGATGAACCTATTAGTACTAGTCAATTTCCAGATCTTGAGTCCATTTGGGATATAGAAGCCTCAGACTGAGTCACTGAGTGAATTAGCAGCTAGTTTATAGGTATTTATACTACAGTTCTTGAGTCATATTATAATTTGCAATACTATAGTTGTCAGATTGTCCATTAGAAAATCTTGTGACCTAGCGACAAGCCCTTACGAATCTATCTCCACCTCGCACAAATGAAAATGCTAAGCCTTCATAACCTTGATATCTAGTGACTGAGGGCAACTGAACCACCACTCGCCAATTCTTGACCACAAAATGTTAAGTCCTCGTCATCATAGCAACTTGGAGATAGTAGTAACTTTAACCCAAGGGTCACGTACTCTCCAACATAAAACTGTTTATCTCTTAACCACTAGCACTTCACTTGCAAGCTCACGGCTTGATCAAGTCTTCAGACATTTAACTTCATGAACTGGTGGTAACCATAAAACTTAACCACAAATTGTCTAGTCGCTAGCTCGCAACCTAAAAATGATAACATTAAACAAACATGAGAGCTAGCGACAACTCTATGAAATGAGTTACTTGCTGACTCTCATGGCTATAATGTATGACATCAAACCAACTCAAGACCTCGCAACCAAAGCAATTTCATTAACAATATCCAGCTCGCTAACATAAAATGCTAACACCCAAAAAGCTAGAGACCTCGCGATGTAAACCCAAACCAACTTATCGCCAGCTTGTGGTTTGATCGTGTCTTTAGACATTTTACCTCGCGAGCTGGCGATAACCATAAAAATTAACCACAAACTATCTGGTTGCTAGCTCACGACCTAAAATGCTAACATTAAACAAACATGAGAGCTAGTGACAACTATGGTGGCAAGCTAATATGTACGCGAAATTTTTAAGGTTTGGATGTCGACTCATTCCTAAGGGACTAGTTTGAAGGTTTCTCCTAAGTCCAAGTTGATTAGAAAAGTGAGGACAATGGTTTCAGAGGCATAAAAGGATTGGATAGCTTCTGAGTTAGAGATGGGAGATCATGGATTTCTTTGAGAAATCAGAGGTTGCTTGTTGTTAGGGACTCTAAAGAATAATTTATACAATCAAGGAGGAATAAAATCAGAACAAAATTGTTCACATAAGATGATCTTTAGCAGGATGCAGTGGATTTGATAGGCATGACTTTTAGAGTCTAGAGTCATGTTGAAAAGCACCAAAATGATGATTTTTCACATGAATGAGCATCACCAAATGAAGTGTTAAAAATTTATAAATACAAGATGATGGAGTGGTGACTTAATTGGTAGAAGAGAAAAGAAACCTTTTTCATTTTCTGAGAGTGGTATTTTGCTCAGAAAGGAAGATGATGTTTAAGCAAGATCGTGCATGGAGTTGTTATGTAATCTTTGATACCGGATGGGTGTTTTTTTTTCTCCTGTGTGAGTTTGTTTATTTTCAGAGGGGTTGTGAAGGTGAGAAGGATTTCTAGAGGGGGTGTGAAAGCCTTTTCTTATCAGGAAAGGCCATGCATGGCACATCCTCTGCTTCTACTCTGCCATAGGATGGCAGGGGGTTTGAAGAAGGAGACGACAGAGGAATGAAAGAAGGATTTATTTGGGTGGGGAGTGACAACCAATCATCTTTGTGAGGACATGGAAGCTGCGACCCCTCCCTAACATATTACATTTACCCTAAAGCTCTTGTTTCCACTTTCCTCGATCCTGGGCATGAAGGCTCGAGCTCCTCTTTCCATTTTCTCTATTCCTAGGCATGAAGGCTGAAGCTCCTCCTCTATTTTGATTTTTAGGGGTGACTTTACTTCTTTCCAGGTCCCAATATCCCTTTTGAGAAGGGGAATTATCTATTGGATAAAATGTAACATCTCACATTCCATCTAAAGGCATTAGGGTGATAATGGCATGGCTCAAGCAGTTTTGCTTCTACCAATTTTCAGTTGAAAATTTTGATTCACGGCCAGTGCATGGATAAAGAATATTTTTGTAACAAAATTTTGCATATGGCCTATTAGGCCTAATTACTGAGAGTAAATGTTCTATTGACATGTGTCTCTTAGCCTAAAGCTTGTTGGTCCCTTTTCTTCTATAAAAAGGGAAATCAAGGCCATTAGAAGGGTTCCTTTTAGGGGGGTCTCTTGAGGGTTCTAATATTCTAGTTCCTTTGGGTTTCCTTTTCTGGTTCTAGTAGTGATTCTAGACTCTAGGTGAAGGGAGCAAGTTGTATAGTCATTTACAGAGAAAATGAAAAGCATTTAGTGTCAAGCTTTGTGCAGGTTCTTGAAGAAGTTATATATAAATTTATTTTGTGACGGAAGTAGTAATTTTATTCAATAGAAATCAAATTCTAATCTATTTCTCTTCGGTGTATAATTCTATCTCTTTCAAATGAACAAAATCATGAGTTTTTTCATTTGTTGCATTGTTATGGTGTATGCAATTTTTCATTTAATGCTTCCTATTATGCCTAGGAATGCAGAATTTCTGTTAGTTTGGAATCATATTAAGGATTCACCTCATTGTAATTTGTGGGTGGATTACTTAAGGGAAGAGGGTTTTGAGGTTCCTAAAAACTTGCCGAACATACCGATGGATAAGATACAAGAAATCTTGAATGTTCACAGTGGAATATATATATATATACATACATATATATATATATACATACATATATATATATATACATACATACATATATATATATATATACATATATATATATATATATATATATATATATGTATATATATATATATATATATATATATATATGTATGTATGCATATATATATATATACACATATAATGGAAAGGATACTAAGGTCGAGATACATGTTGATAATAGGTATGAGGAAATGCCAACTTTATGGAGGAGGGAAAACATGTACATGATAGTCATATAAGACCTCCTTATATATTACATAAACATCCATAGCATATAAAATCATAAGAGCATTAATAATGAAAGTATCAAACACCAAAATAGATAGGAATGCAACATAATTAGTAAAACATGCATGCAACTCAATTAAAGGGAATATCTTTTGAGGATCCAATTCTATGATAGATGTTATAGACAAATTACACTTTCATAATCAAAGGCAAACAAGAAAATATATTCACCCACAATGAATCAACTATTATAATTGGAAGGTCACTTCACCAAGACAACATCAAGACAACAAACTAGTGCTTATCCTAGGGCATAGAGTTACTTAAAATTTAAAGACAACCTGATAATAAAATTCAATAAGATTCATTTGCAGATAAATAGGAATGAATATGCCATTACATACAAAACCCAAATTCATACAAATGATATAATCATCAAATTTGTATTTAAGAAAATGATTTCACTAAAACTACCCCAAGAACTTTAATTCTTTCCTTAAAAGAACTCCTAGAACAATTCCATAATTTGCCTTTGCAGACACGTAAATTAAGAAACCCTTGACTATTCAATTCACAATGAAAACATAAATTCAACACAAAGACAATTATGTGAAGATCTCAAACAGAAAATGATATTGATATTATATTCATAATGATATCACAAAGTAAATTCAAAATGTGATGCAGCTATGCACTTATCAAATTCGTAAATAGTTGAACTATTATAACTTTATCAAAGTTTTCAACATCAATAAAAGTGGCCAACAGGCCATCCCTCTCTACCGATAAAAAAAAAGTGGTCATCCCTCTCAAATTAATCATGGAATCCTTTTATAAGATGAGGATGCAACAAGCTTAGAATTACTTTGAGGAATCTTGGGTAGCAACCTGACATTTCTTCTTTTTCTTTAGCATGGCTTGCCACCTATCCACCTCTTTGTCTGTTGGCCAACTGAATGCCTTTACCTCTTCCAACTGTGCAGCTAAATCTATCCATCTGGCATCTGTAACTACCCTAGCCTCAACAATAAACTTTGCATGGTCAACCTCAACCTTGAACTGTGAATCAAGCATATCGTTAAGGAAATCAGCATTGACCTGATCATCTATATGCTTGATTATTTCATCTTCCTCCAAAATAAAAATAAATTCGTTGGTCCAATCATAAATTGATTTCAATTCTCCATTACTACCATAAATTGAAGGCACCAATTTACTATAACCTTCCCCAAATATCTGCAATTTTTCATTTATAAGCACATCCTTCCCTGTGAAAAGGGCATAAGTTGCATTCATTACCTCCACCATGTCTTTAGTGTCATTGATCTTGGGAGGGAACTCGTCACTATACAACATTGTAGTATCTAGCTTATCCATTAATCTGCTTCTTCCTAACCAAACATTGAACAAAGGTCCAAGAAAAGCGACAACCTCAGAGGATGTTTTACTTGCCTATTTCAAAGAAATGTTCAAATCATGCACTACCATCAATTTTCCTTTCAATACATTAATCCCGTGTTTCAGAATTCCTAACACAACAGAGATAGCCTTGACATTTTGTTCCTTTTCAAGTTTTTCAATTTTCTTTGTGTATTTCTCCATTTTTGCTATCACATCAGCTAGTATTTCTTGTACTTGTTTTGTAACCTATATTGGAGGGGGCTCATTTGCAATTTTTTCTTTCAACTCCATTAACTCTTCCTCCAAAGCGCCCTTCTTCATCAGTGTCTCTTCATATTTTTTAGATAATACAATCAATTGGTTATATGTTTATGTGTATCTTCTTAACAAAACCTCTATTTTTGATAAATTCATGAAAGAAACTTGAGTAAAAAATGAGGCAATCTCTGTGTCACTTGTGTTCTGCAAATTCCAGATCATTTTGTCAGCTTTCTTTTCTACTTGGATATTTAGAAGGTGGGGCTTTTGAGTGGAAGGGGCCAAAGACTAAGCAACAAACTTGTCTTTGACTTAGGATTAAATCGTGATCCTCTTATTACATCTCCAATTTCAAATTCAGATTTAAACATTGGGTCCTCTTGCTTCCTAATATGATTAATAAAAAAAATAGAGTGGATATCCCAATCAGGCATCATAATCATACCAGTACTCTCAATCAATTGTCTTTCCTGTTCCATAGTTATTTTCTCCCTGTCAGGATCATATTCCTGCAATGCCTTGATGATCTCCTCTTTCTTTTCTACATTTCCTTCCTATATGATCAGATTTTGTCTTAATTGATTTTGTTTCAACTTGTCAAAAAACTTTTAAATTCATCTGACTTAATAAAGTCATCATCTTTCATGAACTCACTTGACAACATCACATGCTCATCAAAGCCTTGAGAAAGGGTTTCATTTGTTTCTCCTTATTCTTCATTCTGCCTTGCTTCTCTGAGATGTGTCCTTATTTGATGAAAGTAGTGTCCTTGTTCTATAACAATTTCTCTAGCAGGGTCTTTCCTCACAATTACACCAACCTCTTTAGTTTTTTTATTCTTTTTAGGTGGCACTCAGGTAGATTGAACTTCATCCCCACTCTCTACATCATCAGAAGACACTTCTATAATTTGAGGCATTTGTTCCATCAGAGTTTCATATAAACTCAGCATTATGTTAATCCTCTCCAGGTACAGGTTATCAGGACAAAAACCTTAGAAACTAGGGTCAACAACCTTCAATTCTGCTTCAACTCTCATCAATTTTTTTCATTTCTTCTCCTTTTTTGTTCTTCCTCTTTTCTCAGCAAATTTCTAACCACATCTTCATCATCCAATGGTTCATGGTCCTTTATTGTGGCCCAAGGTGTCATTTTTGGCAATGCATGTTTAATAAATTGTTCAAGATCACACAATCTAGACACAACATTAACCAACCTATACTGTTTAAGGAAATTGTTTACTTCATCAAAGGAATTCCTAACAATGGTAAATTCAGACACAACCCAAAGCCTAGGAAGAAAAGAACCCTTCCTATGTTTCTCAAGGTATTATTTTTCAACTAGGGTCAATTGCCAAATAAACTCCATAAAAGTAATCCTAATTGGAATAAATTTTGATGAAATATGGGGATGTTGAGGACACCCATTGATTCTGATCACAGTAAAGTTATCAAAATAGAAAAAGTCCCCCCAGTTATGTGAAATAGACCAATTTGGAACATACTGGTAAGGTCTCAAAACTCTCCTAACATTAATTGACAATCTTTCCCTATTTATTCCTAGCATTTCCATAATTGGCAAAATAATCCAATTTTCAAAGAAAAGGAAAGAAGAATGGGGAGAACTACTATCCCAAAACTGGGTCCATCTTTGTATTGGCATTAAGACACCAAATTCTTCTTTGAAAATCTCTAATTCTTTATCCATGAACTCAACATTATAGAACAAGATTAAATGCATCAACAATGAATAATGCTTAAATGTAGGGTTGGGTGCACCACTCTAAATTTCAACTAGAGCATTATGAATGTGTTCAACCACATAGACCATATAATCATAATCTTTGTTAACATCTGGGTGTTGAATGTCCATAGCCATCATCAGTAATTCAGCTGACACTGTTGAATCTCCATCAAAACCCAACACTCTGCATAATCCAGAGATTGTACAATGCATATAATGGTGGAAATGTGTGATGTCAAATGGTGGTTCGATACTATCTGGAATTATAACCGGTTTCCTATTCACCCTAGGCATGTATCTAGGCATTGCATGCTTCTTGATAACACCTTTGTATTTGTCATAATCCTCTACAATCTGCTCCAAATCTATATATGTACATGCAACACTAGTAATCTAGAAAGCTTCAACAAATCTAGCTCTATTAATTGAAACTAGGGAAGACTGGTTCTTTCTTCTGATTACCCTAGATACTAGGCAATAGCATTTTCCCAACTCTTTGATCAAATCCACATCTGGCACAATTAATTTTTCCATATTTAAATCCCAAGGGTTTGACATCAAGACACCGTTAACCCTATTATTCTAGAATAATGAAATAGAGTAGGACCGGTCATATGAAGCATGGTCGGGTTTCTGCATTGGCTCCATAAATCTCTCCATGCCAAATCATTTGTATTCAAAGCAATGGAAGTCCCTGGCAACAAATCTACAAATTATTCTTTGTATTCTTATCCTTCTTTTCCTTAGTGGCATTGGGCTTGGACCTCCACTTGTCATGGCCTTGGGCTTGGAACCTCCAATTCCACTCGTTGCCTTGTTCATTTTAGCTGCAAGAGAAAAGCTTAACCAATTTTTTGAAATTTTCCCACACCCAGCACTCCAAATTCTCCAACGTTGCTGCAAAGCTCAATTTATTAGATTACCTTGACGATAGCATCATAGAATGCAATTATATAAAATCTCGGCTCAATCATGCAATTTATGGTATTTGGTTGCCGTCACTTCTCTCGTTAATTGGCACACTTGCATGAACTAACTACTGTGGCATTATTCATTAATTCAAAGCTAAAGTACTAGAGCAAAATTTGAATTCATGCCCTTCTATTTAATTGCCATTCAAAAATTTTACAATACCCGACAAACAAGTCCATGTGTCAATCCCTGATTGCTTAGCAACCGGTTATAAAAATTTGGAAAGTAACTGCCTAACCGATGAGTTAGCAACAATGCTACCAAATCCTCTTAATCGCAATATTGCAACCCATTTTAAAAATCCTTAAAGAATCTCGCGAGTGAGCGACAACCATTGATATTC
Source organism: Cryptomeria japonica (assembly GCF_030272615.1). NCBI lineage: Eukaryota > Viridiplantae > Streptophyta > Pinopsida > Cupressales > Cupressaceae > Cryptomeria > Cryptomeria japonica. Next base: position 631,451,161 of record NC_081408.1, on the reverse strand, counting down.
ATCAAGCCCTTCAGTCGCAACCTTGCAACAACATTTGTAATATTTTTTCTTTACTTGTGAGCTCGCGACCACTACAAATCTAACAAAACAACTTATTTCATCACAAGCTCGCAACTCAAAACTTAACTTGACTTAAACCCTTGCGAGCCCACGAAAACAAGACACTTAACCACCATCGCATGCTCGCAATACTTTTTGACTTAAGACTTACAAATCCGCAAGCATGCGATGACCACAAAATCAGACAAAAACTTACTTGTCACCAAATCGCAACATAAAATGCTAAACAACTTCAAAACCTACGAGCAAGCAACAAAACCAACTAAGTTGCGATACCAACCACATCACATTATCGCAAATTAAAATGACTTAACCCTGAACACCTTGTGACCTTGCAATAACATAAAATCACACCCAATCGCAACCTCACAACATAAAATGGTCAAGTGCAAAACATCTTGCGAGGTATCGACAACTAAAATCTCCTAGTACTTGCAAGCTCACGACTTAAACTGACTTGATGATAAAGGACCTATGAGCTGGCGATAACCATAAAATATCAAACTATTTATCTCTTGACCACAACGACCTAGTGAGTACCAACAAAAATTGATGTTTTATGTTAATTACCTTCATAAACAAGTGCGAGCAGTGACACACAAACTAGTAATGACTTACTTGCTAACTCTTGTGGATATAAGAATGGCATCAGACCAACTTGAGACCTCACAACCAAAGCAATTTCATTAACAATCTCCAACTCGCTAACATAAAATGCTAACACCCAAAAAACTAGAGAGCTCACGATTTAAACTCAAACCAACACTCACTAACTCGCCACTTAAATTGTTAAACATGAAATTTATCTGCGAGTTAGAGATGAAACATTAAACATGTCTCATTGTCTAACCAACCATTTGACAACACTTGACATTGACATGGACAAATAAAGAGAGGACAACTCAAATTTTCAATGCACAACAACTTCGGTTTACTAGCCAACTAAGACAAAAAAACAAACACAAAACCCTAATCGCCATGAACATCATGTTAAGCATTTAATGTAGAACAGTCAAAAGGTTCTAATAGGTATGCAATATGACTAATTTTATGGATCTTGTGACACAAATTGTTGCATTTCATGTTCAACATAATGTGGAACCAATTTACTAATAATTCAGAAACTAAATTGTAATTGTTTACTAATAATTCAAATTCACAATTAAAAATATGAAATAAGTATTCATTCTGATTGACAAATTGAAGGAATACAATCACATATTTTAATGACTTGACGGGGACTGCTGAGGTGCCAATATATTTTTTTACGTTTTGGAAAAAGGTTGAAATCGCCAATATTTTTTTTTTATGGTTTGAAAATAGCTTGAAATCGCCAATATTTTTTTTTTATGGTTTGAAAATAGGTTGAAATCGCCAATTTTTTTTTAATGGTTTGAAAATAGGTTGAAATCACCAATATTTTTTTTTAATGGTTTGAAAATAGGTTGAAATCACCAATGCAAATACTTTTTCTGGTTTTAAAAAATTACAATTCGCCCATGCAAATATTTTTTTGGTTTTAAAAACATTACAATTCGCCAGGATTTTTCACAAACTTTGAGCGATCACGAATGATTCACCAATGGAGATTATTATTTTTTCTCCGTAAACCACAAAATTTCACCAGTAAAATTAAAAATTTCCTCGACAATTATACACCTTTCGCCAGGTTTTACACCTTGTCCGAGGGGGGGGGTTTCTTAAAATTTTCCCTGTTTGTGACCAAATAATAAATGTTAATTGATGACGATAATTTGAGTTTCGTTTCATGAGATCTTGAAATGTTATAGATAGTCATGTATATAGATCAACATTAAGATATCTATTATTTGCTAAATGTTAGATTAATTTCATAGTTCTAAATCTAGATCGAAACTTTAATTTCACTCTACACACAAAAAATTAATTTTTTATATTTTTGGATTGTACTTAGTAGATTCTTAGATAAATGGACTACTAAACAATAATATCATATTTCATAGTCTCATACTTTTTCTACTAAGGTAGTATTTGAAAATATCTCAAAATAGATTACAAACTTCAAACATACACATGAATTTTAGGATGATTTCTAGGTGATTCACATGCACCGGGATATGTGTGATTAGATGTGATTAGATTTCTCTTTATTTTAGAATTTTATTCAATTTCAAATTATTGTCCTTCTAATTGCTAATGATTCTTTATGTGATTGAATGAGTGCAAGTTGATTTTCTTTTTTAGATGAGCATTGCATGAAATTCAAAGATTTTGTTTGCTTAGGGTCAAAGTGTAAAGTGGGAAAGATGGCAAAAATGTTCGATTTTTATTTTGCATTTTAGTAAATAAAGTTTACAAGTATAAGGATGACCTTGTAACCATGTATAAATTTGGGTTAGAGAACTAGGTATGAATCAGACAAAAAATTGATTTGGACTGTCATTATGTACACATAAGCATAGAAAAAAAACTACTTGAGATTTAACTCACATATCCATGTTGCAATAGTTGTAATAGGTTGCAACCACCTAGAAGAGTTTATTAGTGGAAACTTAAAGCCTCTTAATCCAAGGACTATCTTAGAGGGTAGTTTAGTCTAAGAATAAGAATATCCTTGTCTATTTCATTGAGGAAAATACAAGACACTAGTAGGGCCTAGATATTCAAAATACAAGTTATTTGGTTTAAGCACTTGTCTTCTCATTCACGTATATTGCATTTTGATATACATACCCTTACATATAAGGGCATAAGTGTTAACGAGGATATAAATATTTTTTATGATCAATATTGACTCACAAGTAATCACAAGGAAATAAGAATCATAACTATATAAATTCTTGTGTTCAAATTAATTTTATGTAATGACTAGTAAACAAACATAAATAAACCAATGCCCATGTTATACTGCCATTAAAATGCCTATATTATTAAAAGGAATTATGTTACTGTTAAAATATATCATTGATACGATTACAAGCATGACAAAATTAATGTGAAAATATTGATAGGCCTAGTTATACCACCTCTTAGGCAAATCAAACAAGGACATATCGCAAGCTTGGCTTTACCAACACACTCTCACAGGTGACGCGCTTAGGTGGCTCGTATGCCCCCCCTACTTACACATCATTTCTAAAGGGCATACAAATATTCTCTATGGTGACTAGGGATTAATATTTTTCTCTTCTTCTTCCATCTCAAAAATAACTTGCTTCCTTCATCTCCCAAGCCAATTTCTCCAACTTTACATAGATTTGTTGTGATTATGAATGTCATCTATCTTCTACATAATAAACACATACCATTTTGAGGCCTTCAATCCAACTACATATGGGGCTCGCTTTTGAATTCTTTATCTTTAATCAATCTCCTTACCATTTGCTTGCATGATCTACCCACTTCTCCATACATGTTTGAGAGAAAATCATTGATCACATCTTTTTTAAGATGCAAACATTGCTAAAATACTCCTAAGCCTATATTCTTATGTGATTTGCATGCAACAGGACAATAGATCCACATATCCACCATAGGTTTAACTCAAGAAAAAAATTCCACACAACCACCAGAGGTTTAACTAATGTCTTGATGATAAATTTGAGGGTGTCCTCAAGATAGCTAGCATGAACAAGTAGGTTGAGCATACACAGAAGGATCAATTGTAGATGTAGTGCACCAAATGTTACCCATGTGGAATATGTACAACTCACATTCGCTAAAGCATACACATAACACAAACTGATGGGGTGGACAAAGACAAAAGACAAGAACATAAAATAGACAAATGCAAACATTATATTGTATTAAATAACATAAACATTAAATTCACATCTCCTTACACCTCTACAAAGTTGGACCCATGAAAGAGTGAGTTACAATTCATATTACATCTTATTTATAGCCAACATGATGAAGATAAGGCAGAAGTATATAGCAAGGAAACATCTAGAATGTCCATTGTGAGAAACATCTAGAATTCAAATCTGGAAACTTCTATCTCAAATGCCAGGCTTGATGAAATTACTAATTACCAACGCAAACAAAGTTTATAGTTTCAGAATATGTTCTTAAGTGCTTCATTAATTCAAAAATCCCATGAGAATCCTCGAAAAATCCATTTTGTGCATATCCCACAAACATTGCATTCTCTGAGACCCCATTTCTTTGAGTTTGTCAAACAGTTTGTGTGGCTTGCTTATGCTTCCACAATTTCCATACCGCATACTAGAGCATTTCCAATGATAATATTTGACAAAAATCGCCTTCCCATTAAGCTTCATACATGCGACAAAAATCTCTCTGTCCATTAAGGTTGCAGAATCTGGCTTTAGACCTGCTAATTGCATTTGGTTAAAAGATGAAAATATTTATTACGTATATCCTGCAATCATAGCATTTCATGAGAAGACCGCATTTCTATGGGTATCATGTGAAACAATTCAGGTGCATCGCCTATGCTTCCACATTATGCATTCTTGTCTACGAGGGCAGTTGTAGCTACAATATGTGACAAAATTCCTTTATGTGGTGGATGTCCATATCCCGTTCCAAAGCTCCCATTTTGTCGCAGGCAGGGAGGATAGTGGTAAAAATCTCAGAGTCTCGATTTACACCAACTAATTACATTCATTGAAAGTTCAAAAATCCTTTTGAACATACATAGTTTGCAGCTCGGATGTCCTGCAACTGTTGCATTTAACGAGACCACATTTCTTTGAGGTATCCTGTAAAACAGTTCAAGTCCGTTGTCTATGCTTCCAAATTTTAGATTCATGTCTACCAGCAGCAATGGTGGACGTCCATACCCTGTTTCAAAGCTCCCATATTGTCAAAGGCCTGGAGTATGCGTGAAAAGCGTTAGCGTTGGGGTCAATATAGATACAGGCGGGAGAAAACGGTTCAAAAATATTTAAAATTTCAGCGGGATTTACAGTGGACAGTAACAGTGAGTGGAAACGGCAAACGGGACAGACTAGAGGGGCCCACACCAGCCACCTAAGCGGGTCAACGCTTAGAGTGTACTGTTAGTTAAGCCAGGCCCTATGGGAGAGGGCCACCCCCTTGCGTGGGAGGAGTGCCACCTTGTGTGGACAAAACTATGGTGCTCTCCATTCTGTGCTAGGAATACACATTGCCGCCCAACCATGAAAGGATATAAGGAAAAGTGAAAATACGTACACAAAGAAAGCTAAGGTTTGATATAACAAAAAAAGTAGTTTGAATGTCCTAAAGAAAAAATCTCTATTCATTACACAGACGATTCTACTAATGGAACGATTCCCATACAGGAAGAGATTATAAGGTACTGCAGAAAGGATACGGTTTACTAACCAACGGTAGATTACAACAAATATGCATAAATATACAAGGGTTATTGATAATGATAATAAAAAATATAAATACAACGGATGTTTTAAGTTCAACAAAGGTTTAGTGGAATTGATATTACTATTATTACTTTGCACACAAAGTACATTATTCAAATCTAAAAGCAATTCTGGATTAACACATAAATCAACCAAATCCACAAACTCCACTGGCCACATTCCATTTCTGGACATTGTGCATCACAGAGAACAATATTCAAACACCATTGTTCAGAAGGAGGTAGAGCCTACCTGGAAATGCAATAACAAAAAATCTGAAGCGAGTTCTGCAATCCCTCAACCAACCAAACTCTTTTGCAAACTCCCCGTCTCCAAATCCTCCACCCAAAAGCTAATCTCTCCTTTATCCAAATGCTTCCGAGAGACTTAAGCTTCTCAACCATCACAACCAACCAACCATTACGAATAAACAATCCCTTAAAATTAATTTTGTCGTTAACTTAAACATTAATCTTTTTAATTATTTATAATATTGAATTAATTTAATAAAACCTAATTAATTAGTGATATTAAACTTTTAATTAATTACACTATTACTTTATTTTAAAAATTTAACTAAAAAAATATGTTTGTGGATAATATTATTAATAAAGTTACACACATATAATTCATTGAATCTATTTAAATATAATTATCTTATGTCCAATTATGGTGTACGTTTAATTTAATCCTATTATTAAATTTCTAGTAATAATCATAACACAAAAACCAAGGATCACACTCACCCAACTCGACTCATACTGCACAACAAACGACCTAACTAACCAAGACCAAATGTATGAAAGGGTTGTGGTGCTAACCTTGCTCCCACAATGGAGCAAACAAAAGGTGGACACCTAGGACCTAGGTGCTCTCTCCCACTACCACCTTCAAGGGCAAATAGAGCACACTCGGTCTCGAGATCAGGAGGAGTCGATGCCCGATACCTACATGCTACATCCACAAGAAAAACTATACAGAACATCATATGTGCATACATGAGTAACATATACCATCAATAAAATGAAGATGACTATGAACTCATACGCCTCTCAAAATGAATGATATGAAGTTCTAATTGATTACTACATTCATATAATGATTCATGTTAGTATCATAATCGTTTTAATTTCTATTTTCAATAACATGAAATTATAAGCATGGTTCGAGTAAAGCATGCATCATTACCTATATTAAACATGTACATAATCAGAAACATCAATGAAATCACTATCATGCGTCTAATCAAAACAATAAATCTAAACATAAGACCATAGGTGAAGTAGATGTCTATCAACATAAGAAAGTATCTGAGATCAATAACAAGTCCTTCAAAACACAAATAAGCAAGATATGTGAGGGCATCACATCCTCCTGATGAACAAACTTCCACGAAGCTAAACATAAATCTAACTTTAATAATTACCTAGGAACATAGAATCGACATCACCGTAGTAATCATAGCAATCATAATATGTCCACTCACTATTAAAAAAAAATTCAATATCTAGAATGAAATAGGAAGTGAGGAGTATCAAAAAACCCATAAATATCTAACACATTCAATCACAATTGATGGATCGGGGAGAGGCACTACAAGCTAGCAGTATCATTGGAGCATTTGGGTTCTTGTATGCCTCTCAACCCACACACCCTAAGCTTATTGATAAAAACCCGTATTGATAAGAGCCCTTATTTTTTCCAAAGCTCTTATCCAACAGGCATGGGCATAGGAGTGGATAAGGCCTTGATATTTCTAGTAGTATAAAGTTGTTTCGGTTTCTTTTGCACATTTTTGATACTAGAAACAAAGGGAAGATCATTGGAGGATAATGAGGTATAACTTATTCAAGTTCAAGCCTAATCTGGGGAAGATGGTGAGAAGGGGAAAATGTACGAGCAATTTCTTTTCTAGTTAGTGTTCGAAGAAAGGAAACTACCTTGACTAAATTAATTTTAACTTTGTAAGGAATAATGTTATTTCATTTGTACTTTACATGAATGATATACTAGCACTTGCATGAGGTGAAATGGTTATATTGATAGTAAAATATACTTTAAATAAATATATTGGAGGGTACAAATCTCAAGGGAAATGTTTATGTATTGAATTAAGTAAAAAATAACATCTTTAAGAGACTACTATTTTTATAAATAAACATGAATACCATAATAAACACGAATACCACATTTGGTGTTATTTGATCATTTCATCTATTTATCTTTAACATACATATAAACGACTATGCTTATAGATAAGCATGAATACCACATTTAATGTCGTTTAATCATTTCATTTATCTATCCAATAATCCAATTTATTATAAAAACAACATTTAAAAAACTATGTATGATAGTTAAAAATCAGCTTGAATGATCAATCCTAAGAAAAAAGAGTGGATGCAACCTTCAAAGATGGAAAGGAAAACAAAATATATGTATTATACAATATTATCTTTATGATGTTATTATATTATAACATTGAAATTTTATTAAAATTATTATGATATTATGATATATTATATTTTTATGATATTGTTATATTATTAAAATTCTAAAAAGACTAAAAAAGATAGGAAATAGAGTAGTAGATAGACTCTAGAGAGTGAAAAATGAAAATATAAAACATACAAAATATAATAAAGAAACGTGTTGAATTATAAGAAGATTTGTTAATCCATACAAGTGCTAATTTAAACACATGTTGGTTCATGTAAGTGCCAATCCATAAGGAACACGTGTAAATTTAGAATGGATAAAAAATAATTGCAATGCAATATAGTATCTTAAATACAAAGAGTAGAAAAATGATAATAATGAAAAATTAATATAAAAACCAATCACAAAAGATACGAAAAATGTTAAAAAAAAGAGAGGCAAGAAAATCTTAAAAATAAGATGCAAAGAGATAAAAATAAAGAAAAATTGTAAATTTTGTAACATGTAAACTTGTTGATTTAGTAACAAAAGTGCCAAAATGTAGAGTGTAGGTGCTAAACCAAAAAATTGCATGTAAAAAATAAAAAATAACTCAAACCAAAAATTAGTAAGATGGACATGCATCCCGCCAAGTGTGCTAGAAGAAAGAAAAAAAGTTAAATAAGTATTAAATACTAAAGGTTCAGTAAAAAAATTACCTTTATACCATGTTTACCTTGCTCATCCAATGGAGTTGAAGTGGAGAGCATCCTTTAAGCTCCACTTGATGTGCTCAAATTCGTAATGGATGTAGTTGTATCGATTTCGATTGATATTAATGCACTAACATAAAAATAGCTGAAGATTGATAGTGAAAATAGTAGCATAAGTTTACCTCATTGTAGATTATCAAATGGAAAATAAGAATCCAATTTGTAGATTTTCTAAGGAAATTTAGGGGTCAAGATGCAAAGTTACTAGAGGGATAATATTTGAAGAAAATAGAGATGTGAATTGAAGTCTCCACCTTGTCACAAAGATAAGAGAGGAAAACAAGTGAACCATGAGATAGCAGGGAAAGAATTATCACATATCTAGGCACAAGGTGGCATGCGTAAGAGATTAGAGGCTAGGTATGTGTTCTAAACATACTCACCCATGTGCGAGAAAGATAGTGGGCCTAGGTTAATAGAACAAAATTGAGTTTGAGGCTTGACAAAGATTGAAACCTATAATATTATATTCCCACATGTGTGAGCATGAAGTAGGGTAAGTATGCACAAAAATGGGCATGAGGGGAATAGGGACACACACTGAATGGTACTAAGTTTATATTTTAATCCATATGAGGATAGTGGATTACCATAATCTAAAGTTGGAAGATTGGGGTTCTATGAAATAAAAAATTAGAAGAAAAGTTAATTGGAGCTTAATTAGCCTTAATGAATGAATTAATTAAGTTTTAAGAACCAAGGAATAAGGTTATATAATTAGTTTGATTTAATCAATTAAAAAGAGGAAGTAAATGAGAATTAATGATAAGAAAAATAATTAATTAAATAATAATAATTTTAAAGAATATGAGATATTGGCGGATTATAATAATAGTTACTTAAATAAAGATTTAAATATTTATTAAAAATGATGAATTGAAATACATATAATGGTCACTAGGATGACCAAAAGTGATATCACATAACAAATAATAAACCTTAGGAAAATAATGTATAACACTAATAAGAAATTTTAACCCTGGCAACATTTTATGAATGATGATGAAATTAGAAATATTGTAACTTTTTTTTTTGTATTAAGTATCATAGAATCACAAAGCTCATTTTTTGATCATTTGAACATCCACGTTACAAACTTATTACAAATACCAACTCCTTTCGAGCAAACTTATTACAAATACTATCTCCTTTCGAGCACCAAACTAGAAACAACAATTGGAAGACCAAGGGTCACAACTTAGAAATCCACTTAAACAATGAGACAAATACAACCAATGGAAGACCAAGAGTCACAACTTACAATTCTACACAAAGGTGTCCCTCATGGGAGTTGAACTTGGGTCTCCACATTGAGAACTCAATGTTTTAACCAACAAAGCTCAACCCCTTGGACAATCTTGTAACTTTTTCCTAAGTTTAGTCCAAGCTAATTAAATATGCATGTACATTAGCATAAAGCAAGTAAGATCATATTTATATTCAAGACATATCAAAATAATAAACGTTAATATAGAAAATGAAATCAAAGCATTCTGTTACATAGGTCTAAGAATGAAGATGAATAATAGCTTTGATTTAAAACTGGAAAACTATCTCTCTATTAAATGCCTTTGAATTATGACTGTCTCTAAACTCTATGATGGCTTAAGTCTATAGATTTGGGCACTTCTATATAGTGTAAATTTGTCCTAATACCCATTATTTTAAATTGGGTAACTATGCAATTCTTCTTTCTAATTCATTGAATTTTCTATTTTGTATTGATCATGAAGGATTAGTAGTATTTGAAAATACATTGATGAAATCATTAGATCATAGAAGTGATCTTTTTTTGGGCTAAATCCTTTGATTAGACTATCCATGCAATCATAGAAATGATTGAAGAAAACACTCTTTGGTCATTCAATTGCTCTAGATTGATTTGACATAGATTTATTTTCCTTGAGTGCTCATAATTTTTATTTTCTATTTCATAATGAATGCACACATTGAATGTATTTGAATGCTGCTATATAACAATAAATCATTTGAAAGGTGTGCTAAGTCAACTCATGATAGGCATGAAATGGGTAGGAATTGCCAATTGTTTAATTTGAATTTTGGAATTTTAAGTATCAATTTCATAAGCCATGAAATTGATCTCTTATTAGTGGATTAGCCAAGGACAATAAAATACTTATGTTAAAGTAAGAAATGATTGTCTTAATATGGGAGCCAAATAAATGTTAAATATGAGAATTTGTATAAGAATAAGATAAATCCAAATAAATAAGAAAATATGTAAATATAAATGAATAAAAATTAAAAACAAATTTAACTTTACAAAACAATGTCATTTATCAATAAATAATTATATTAAATCTTTTCATTAAAAGGAACCCCAAAATAAATGATTATTGACATAAATATCCAGTTTTCATCATTAATTCAATCCTTTTAATAAACTGCAAGAAAGTCACTCAAAAACTAACAAATGTCAAAATGAACACCAGTTAATATTGAATGCTACACTAAGAGTATTTTTCTTTCCGTGCACAAAAACCCCTTTAAGATTATTAACAAGGATGGTCACTTTGTTGTATTTATTTCTAGAAATTATTCAAAGGCCTAATTTAATGTGTTTGGAGATCCACACAAACAAAGCAAAAGGTGAATATAAAAAAGATAAACTACAGTCAACACATAATATCATGTATATTTGGTCAATTAAAATTTACCAATTTTTGGGATTGCTTTTCAAATTAAAGTGCTGGGGAGACACCATGATTTTGGTATAGTTTGAGTTGGTCTAATTGCGGACAACTTATGCTTTGGAAAGAGAGGTTACAAATTCAAATCTCATAAGAAGCAAGATATGTACACCTCATTTGTGACACAATTAAATACTTTCCCCAAAAAATTGAATAGTCACATATTAGGGGAAGGGACCCAGTAGTTGTGCACCCTAACTTCGTGCTTCTCAAAATCCTACGTGGAAATTTCAAATCACTCCGATTTTTTTACAGTAGCTTACTTGGCAAGTCCCCTGCTTATAACTAAGGTTTTAGGGCCACATCAACATGCTTTTTGCCAAGGTGTCCAAAACAACCAAAAAAAAAGTGAGACCAATAGGTGTGCAAAAGGGCCCCAATACTTGTGCAGCTGATGTGGCATCATATGATTGGTTACTTTTCACAGCAAATGGTATATTTCATTCAATTATTGGTACTTAGCATACAATTATTGGTGCAATGTTATACAAAGATTGGACATTAAATCAACAAGTATTGGGGTATTAAATCAACAACTTCTATCACAAGAGTTGAAACGCGCTCAACTACAAGATCCTTTCCCCTACCATTAACCTATTATTTAATGTGATATGGTATTCATCTCTACTTTTCCAACTTGTCCCTTTCAATTGTTAATAAGGTCAGGCCATCACGTTGTACAATAAATTACCTAGAAACATTATTGTAGTCGGCAGAAATCTGTAGTAATTAGTCGTCGAAGACAAACCCGTCCATTGTTTGCGATTTTGCCTTTGCTGGACAAATTCCAATGAACTTCCTCGCAACTACAAAGTTCGATTTCTTTGTGAAATTAAGTCAATATAGGACAAATTCCAATGAGCTTCCTCCCAACCACGAATTCATATGCTCAAGAATATTCTTGGAATACAGGAAATAAATATATTGCAAGCAGGCCGATGTTACGATTGACCTCTCGCCGTGTCTACTACATATGGGGTTTATCCGAATTTCATACTGAATTGGGGCAAAGATTGGGGATTGTGAATTTTTTTAGGGAAAGTATTGGGTCTTAGAAAAATGCCGCTCAAGAATATTCTTGGAATACAGGAAATAAATATATTCCCTTTCCAACTTGATGAGTAAGTTATCTAGAAACATTATTGTAGTCGGCAGAAATCTGTAGTAATTAGTCGTCGAAGACAAACCCGTCCATTGTTTGCGATTTTGCCTTTGCTGGACAAATTCCAATGAACTTCCTCGCAACTACGAAGTTCGATTTCTTTGTGAAATTAAGTCAATATAGGACAAATTCCAATGAGCTTCCTCCCAACCACGAATTCATATGCTCAAGAATATTCTTGGAATACAGGAAATAAATATATTGCAAGCAGGCCGATGTTACGATTGACCTCTCGCCGTGTCTACTACATATGGGGTTTATCCGAATTTCATACTGAATTGGGGCAAAGATTGGGGATTGTGAATTTTTTTAGGGAAAGTATTGGGTCTTAGAAAAATGCCTCTCAAGGTGCTGTCTGCGCTGGACACGGCGCGTACGCAGTTGTATCATTTCAGTGCGATATTTATCGCAGGCATGGGGTTTTTCACGGATGCATACGATCTCTTCTGCATCCCGCCTGTTTCCAATCTATTGGGAAGCATCTACTATGAAGATGAGATGCCGATTCGTGTAAAAGCCTCCGTCAATGGAATCGCGCTATGCGGAGCACTGGGAGGCCAACTCTTTTTCGGTTGGCTTGGAGACAGAATGGGACGAAAGAGGGCCTATGGAATCACTCTAAGTTTGATGGTCGCCAGTTCAATTGCTTCTGGCTTCTCAATCGGCAAATCACCGGAAGCTATAATTGGCAGTTTATGCTTTTTCAGGTTCTGGTTAGGGTTTGGTATTGGCGGGGACTACCCATTGTCTGCAACAATCATGTCCGAATATGCAAATACCACAACCAGAGGAGCTTTCATCGCTGCCGTATTTGGGATGCAAGGTCTTGGAATTCTGGCGGGGAGTACAGTGGCTCTAATTGTGTCGGCTAGCATGAAGTCAGCAGCGGGTGATACACCGACATTCGGGCAGAAGGACGTGGTGTGGAGAATAATCTTAATGTTAGGAGCCGTTCCGGCAGGTTTTACGTATTACTGGCGGATGAAAATGCCGGAGACCGCCCGCTACACAGCTTTGGTTGCCAGAAACGCCAGGCAAGCCGCAGAGGATATGTCGAGAGTTCTTAATCTGGATATTTATGAAGCTGAATCGGATGTTGTAAGCATTCAAAGTCGGCGCCAACAGTTTGGATTGTTTTCCAGGGATTTCCTCAGGTATCATGGTCTACATTTGCTAGGCACAGCATCCACTTGGTTCTTCGTGGATGTTGCATTCTACAGTGGTAATCTGTTTCAGGACGATATATATCAGAAGATCGGATGGTTAAAGTGTCATTATGATAATCCATTGGAGGAAGTTTATCGCACTGCAAGGGCACAGGCGTTGATAGCATTATGTGGGACTCTGCCGGGGTATATATTGGCCATTTTTCTGATAGATCGTATTGGGAGGTTTAAAATTCAGCTAATTGGGTTTTTCTTTATGTCAGTTTTCTTGTTCGCCCTCGCCTTTGCTTACAAACATTACTGGCTTGAACACTCTCATCGATATGGCTTTCTGGCGATTTATTCTCTGACATTTTTCTTTGCAAATTTTGGGCCCAATACGACTACTTTCATTGTGCCGGCAGAGTTATTTCCTGCTCGCTTGCGATCGACATGTCATGGGATTTCTGCTGCCGCCGGGAAAGCAGGCGCTATCATTGGAGCATTTGGGTTCTTATTTGCCTCTCAACCCAGGCATAAAAAAGAGGACTCTCAACGCAGGCATAGGAATGGGGACCTTTATGATTGTGAAAACTCTTATCCAACAGGCATAGGGGTGAACAACGCCTTGATTATTCTTGCAGTATCATGTTGCTTGGGTTTCTTTTGCACATTTCTGATACCCGAAACAAAGGGAAGATCATTGGAAGATAATGAGGTGGAGTCGGAAGATGATGAGGTGGAGCTTCCTCAAATTGAAGTCTAATCTGGGGAAGACGGTAGGAAGGGGGAAACGTGGCACACTTTTATCCGAAATCTTTGTTTGTAGGAATGTGTTTTCTAGCTATTTTTCAAAGATAGGAAACTAAACTAAGTTTGACTTTGTTAACAATGATGTTATTCCACTTGTAATGTAATTTGTATAAAATAATAATCATAATAATAAATATAATCTTTCTTGAGGAACACTCTTTGCCTAGCTTAAAGTCTCACAGATATTTTCTTTCGGTGGATTATATGCAAGTGAAGTCACAATCTCTTACGTTAAGTAATATATCATATTTTTTCTCTCCCGTGCGTACCGTTTAACTTTGACATCACGGTTGTCGCTATCTATGAATCAATGTTCGGCGCTAGACAATTGGTAACCACTAACAAAATTTCATTCTCAATAACTCAGTAACTTAATATGTAAATAATAAAGCCAAACTTAAGATGAAGATTAAACGAGGCAAGAAAAAAGGATATTATGAGCCCTTCGGTACATTTGTTCGTTTCAACTTGTCAATATTAATGGGATTATTAAAAGTAAAGACCATTTGAAAATAAAACATTTGTTTTTAAGTTTATAGTCATTAAATGAGTTGATTCATATATTTAAATATCTTTAAGTGATGTTTTTGTTCAAAATAAAATAAAAGATTTAGATTGTCTTAAATTTATTAAATTGTAAGAATATTTATGGTTTTTGATTAAGGGTCAAACTAGGTTTTGAGGGGGTTTGAAACACTATACCAAAGGTTTTGAAGGGACCCAAAACCCTCGAATTTTATGGGGATCTAAAACCCACTAATAGAACATTACAACAAGAAGCAAAATAGTCAACCAACAACCAAACCATAGCCTAACAACAACAACTATGCATTAGAGAACCAATTCTATAAATAGAAAGTTGAAGCCAACAAAAGAGACTGCTCAAACACTCATGAGCAAATGGTTTTTCTAGGCTCCCTTAACCTTAACAATGGGGTTTAATAAGGCTTTCATAACCTTCACCTCTAGTAACATTCAGATATTGCATAAGAAACTCACTAGAATAAGGGGTTTTAAATAGGCTCCCATATCCTTTATCTAAAACAATAGAGGGTTTTGACAGGCTTCCCCAACCTTCAACACAATCTCCACCTCAATATGGGAAGAAGGACAAAAAGGAAAGAAAGGGTAAGAACATCTCCCTTGTAGCTAAATTCCAAATTCAAAATAGTGACAACACCCTTTCTACATCTGCCATCTTCTCCTGCCAAGCCAATCTCGACCTCAATTGGAGACAATTCCACCCCCATAGGAACAACAAAAGAGGAAATAATGAGTGAAGAAAGCCAAACCCTAGCCTCTCCTATAAGAGTATTCTCCAACTCAAAAGGAGAAGACTCTCCTTCAATAGGAGTAGCATAGAAGAGAACTAGGATAAGATTAGCACAAGCTGACTACCAGAACCATAAGACTAAAAACAAGGCTCCATAAAAAACCAACAAGACAAACCACCAAACCAAAAGAAACACTCAACCAAAAACTAAAAGTCTGAGAAAAAAAGGCTCCAAGAGGAGCGAGAGCCATCGCCCCTAGGAAAACGACCAAGAGCAACACAAGAAGAACAAAACAAAAGAACAAAACCCCTCCCAAACAAAAAAGAGCCCCAAGAACAACACCAAGAGACCCAACCAACACCAAGTCGCCAATAAGAAAGCCTAGAGCCACTAGTGAAGACTGTAAGATAGTCACCAAAAACTCCCTACCACGCTCAAAAAAGAAAACCTCCCAAGGCAAAATGAGATCTAGGACACACAAGGAAGACTAGGCACTAAGAAACCCATCCAAACCACCTTGACGAGAGAGAAAGCAAAAAGGAATAGCTAGAGAGAGGAAATATGAAACCCCTAAAGAGGTCAAGCCAAAGAATAGAGTCCAAACATAAAAAGGGAACACACCCAAAAAAGGAGACAAATACCATAAAAAAATGACTAGGAGAAAGGAGCACCATGTAGAGAAAAGGAGAATAAGGAAGCGAAGGCCAAAAGAATAGGGGAAGATGACGGATCACGAACAACAAGCAAACCGAAGAACCCAAAATGCCACAGACAGAGCCCACCTCATGGCTGAGGAAAAGGTCAAAATGAAAGGGAAGAAGAAGTGACCAAACCATACAAGAGGGGAAAACAGACTAGAAAAGTTAAAAAAAACTCTGACAAAGCCAATGCAAAGTAGGACCCAAGTAGCCTCAACCCCATCTAAGACAACATCGTCATCATTAAAATATTTACCATTCTCTTCATCCCTAGAAGGCGAAACCATCACACCTTTTTGCAAGTTCAAAATCACACTAACACCTGCGTGCTCACTTCCACTCCCATCCATTCAAAATCATACAAGAACATTTATAGTTATTATGATTATTTATTGTGCAAGAACATGTATAGTTATTATGATGATTTATTATGATCTAAATACAAATGTTTTTAAGTCGAATTCATTCACCCATATTTCATGAGTAGTGATCAACACAAAATTATTTATTAAAAATGAATAGTTTGCAAGTCAACTTAGCATGTATTGCAACAAGGTGATGCTCATTAGGAAAAATCCAGATAGCCTATTGCCCAAATAAAAAACCTTCAACAACTATTATGCATTAAGAACCTTTCTTTATATGGCTCCTTTAGCCTATCCATAGACAATTATGAGGTGGATTTGATAGTATGTCAAATTATAATGCTTTATCAAGATTCAACTACAAAGTTTTGAGTTGAACTCATTGACAAGTTATAGTTCATGAGTAATAGTTGAAATCAGCTCGTCTCTAATGAGAATGAATAATCTACTCAACACTTATTACAGTAATCCCAATTAGCATCCTACACTATTTCAAATTCCTTGAACAAGTATTTTTTATTAGGATAAATAGGTTTTGAGGGGACCAGAAACTTCGTACAACAAGTTTGAAGGGACTTGAAACCCTCGGATTTTTAACGGATTCAGAAACAACAAAGGGATGTTGCTAAAAGATATATCAAAGACAAATAGCAGCACAACCACAAACACACATAGAATATCAAAATTTACAACTTGTGGCAAAGGGGCTGCAAAACAAAATAGCCACAACCAAACCAATGCCAACCAATCCACAATTAAAAACCAACATAGATTGAGCTGGCAAAAACAACAGATCTAATGCACTTAAAGATCTAAAAAACAAAGTGTGAGGGTTTATCAGGCACCCTCAGCCAACAAGAAGGGTTTTCCCAAGCTCCTTTAACCTATAAAAGAGTCTCCAACCCACCAAAGGAGAAACCTAAACCTAACCAAAAACAAAAACTAGCCAAACTGGGCCCTTGAAAATCGTCAGCATCCAGCCAATCCTTTGAAAGAGAATAAAACATAGGGATTTTCCAGTCTCCCTCAACCATGAAAGTGGATTTTAAGGATCCCACAACCTGACAGGGTTTATCTAGGCACCCTAAACCAATGCCCCTTCTCTCCACAAGGAAAAGAAGAGGAACCCAAAACAAAGAGAAACTAACAACACAAGGGAACAAGAAAGCTCCCTCAACCCATAAAAGAAACTGGGATACAAGGTCAAGACGGAAAACCCAAACTCTTCTAAGAAGAACACCATGAGAGAAATGACAAGTCACCTCGACCCACCGAACAAACAAAAAAAACCAAGGAGCTCCTTCACCCCATCTCTCCACCTCCATAGGAAATAAATACACCTCTATAAGATAGGGAAGAAAGAAGTCCAACAGCCCAGAATGTCCAATCACAACATGCAGAAGCCGAGCCACTCCCTCCCTCGTAGTCTCCACCTCTATAGGAGAAAGGGCCACCTCAAACAGACATGGAGGAGAGCAGCCCGTAAATGCATACACTTATCTCATAAACCAACACAGAAGCAACCTGTCCACCTCAAGAGGAGAGCATCCCAACACCAACCAAGTAAAATGAAACCCAACAGGAAGAGCAGAAGCCCACAACAACATAGATAAAACCAAAAGAAGACCACGACTCTGCTCATACCAGGGGCTTGAAACAACCAAAGGGACTAAAACCTCTCCAAAAACACGAACCAAAGCCATGTTCAAGCATCCAAATAAAACAGAGAACTGCTAACGCCAGTAGAAGAAAGCAGGAGAGAACGAGGAAAGAGGGGCACAAGAGATAGTTGCCACAACGACGCCACCAAACCCCGCAGCACCAACCCTGCCTCCCCCAAACCACGCCCCGCAAAACACCACAGAAACCAAGGCGCACTCACCTACCTCCCCTGAGACAAAACCCCGAGGAAATTTGGAAGCCGCCACAAAACCAACAACATCCGCATCCTTGACGCTCCATCTCCTCAAAATCCCCCAGAGAAAGAGGCAGGAAAAATCAGGCAAGATAGGAGTATAACAACGTGAGAGCCAAGGAACCAAAAGAGAGACCAAAGCTCACAACAACCACCAGGAGACCAAAGCAGGACCACAACACTACCAGAACAAGCGTCGTTGCATCACCATATTCATCCACATCCTCATCACTCTCGCTAACCTCCACTGAAATAAAAATCCTATCCGCAGAGGATTTCCCGCTCCCGCTCCCGCTCCCACTCCTCATTTCAAAACCTCCAGTCGCAAAAAATAATATTCCTTGAACAAGTGTTGTGTCTTATGATCCATTCATTATATAGGTCATTTAACTCATCCATTTACAAGGATATAGTGTTTTTGTAATTTGTCAAATATTGATAGTTTATCAAAAGCCAATTACATGTTTTAGGTAAAAATAACCGAATCATATTTCATGATTACTAGTTCACATGAACCCATCTCTCATGAGCACTAATGGTCAACTTAGCACTCATTGCATCTAGATGATGCTCATTGGGTTAAAGCATTGAAACTTTTTGAGACACCACTCATTCTAATACTACTTTGACTCAAACACACTTAACCATGGAGTTCTTCCAAGATCAAGTTCACTTAGTGTGTTACCCCATCTATAAAATATTCAGTGTGTAGTGTGAATTATAAATAATTTCTTATCTTCCTTAGTGCAACCACTAACAAGTAGGATACATTTTAATTATGCCAATTTAGTAGGATTCAACTACATATAACTTTAGTTAAACTCATAGACTAGTCATTTGCATAAGTTCATCTCTCATGAACATGAATATCCTACATGATAATTATTACATTTAGTTGATTCCCATAGTGGCCCATTATTAGAACTTCCATAGAGATCACCTATCATAGTATGATGTGAATTTAAGCATGCTTAGTTATTAAATTTTCGACAAGATCAAGTCAACCCATCTTGCTAACCCATTTAATTTTATTTATAATGTGTTGTGCCTTGTGAACTATTCATTATATAGCCCCTTTATATTATACATTGACAAGTAGGAGTATTATTTAGTGTTTGAAACTAAGGTAGACTATCAAGATTTGGCTACTAAGTTTTGAGGCAATTTTTATTCATCCTTATATTGACATACTATGATAATTACCACCTTAATATATTATAGCTTATATATCACATAGCCTAAATATCCATTCACTCCTGCCCAATTTGAATCATGAACACATTAATGCATTAAGGTATTTCCAATCCATGATAAAATATTTAGATAATTCCATTTTGAAAAGGCATTGATGTAGCTCAATCTACTAATTAGAGACACTACTATTTTCTCTTGACCTAGAACTAATATTCTTTTACCATTTATGTTCAATAAATAATGGGAACTTATGATCTGATGTTTTCCCTTGTCTATATATTGTTGGATAATAATTTGTATATTCATTTATGCTAATGTGAATAAATAAAGTGATGCTATTCTTGTTATGTATGAAAAAATAAAATTTAAAGGCACATAAACTATTTTTTTTCCTTTTTCCTATCCTTTTTACATAAAAGTATCTATTGCACTCTACTATGACAAATGTTAATGAATGAATATCATTTATCTCTAAATAAGTTTTTTTAGCTACTAAGAATGCATATAAATTTCTATTGGTTGTTATTTCATTGAAACTAATATTTTACTTTATGTTTACTCTTGAATTCAATGAGTCTTCTTAGAACACAACTAATATTTAGATCTGTTGGCATATGGACACTCCAATGAGACATGGTGTGTGATTGAAGGTTTTGTCATTGATGGAAACCTTGCAATCCTATGGCACCGGCAAAGACATTATAGCGGCAAAGCATTACACAGGCAACCTTGCAATCCTATGGCACCGGCAAAGACATTATATCGGCAAAGCATTACTCAAACATAACAGTGCACCGGCATCAACAAAATCAATGTACACCGGCACCGGCATAGAAGATGTACACCGGCACAGAAGGAAATATGTATACCGGCATAGAGGCCGACAAGATTTTTGATATGTAATATTTTGTTTATCATTGTAAGCCAACTGGGCAAATTGTAAAATGACTCTTGTATATAAAAGAGATCATTGTAGGCATTTGAAGGACATAGAGAGAAGGTAATAAAAAATTATAAGGCAAAACTAATGTGCAAATTGTAGGTCAAGGGTATATGTAAAGAACAGAGCAAGAACCGGTACTAAATTTGGCATTGAAGATGCTATTGTAAAGCAGTATAGAATATTGGATTTGTGTAAATCCTCTTTGTAAGTCAATGTAACTTCTTGTTGAGCAGTGAGCTCTAGGCAGTTGGCCTTCCTGCATGTGCAAGCCCCTATTGTAAGTAATATTCTCTTATTGGCCAGTAAGTGAATATTGTGGGTCACAAATCCCACCGAGGTTTTTCCCACACCGGGTTTCCTCGTTAAACATCTTGTGTTATGGTGTTCTTTTCATGTGGATGCTTTTGATTTTGTTATTTGCATTAATTATTGCATACCGGTATACTGTTACTTTATATTCTGCATATTCAGTTTTAAGAAAATCTCACAACTGGTCAGATACTGATTCACCCCCCCCCTCTCAGTATCTATGGGAACCCTAACAATTGGTATCAGAGCATGGTCCTCTATTTTTAGAAGCCTAACAGCTTGAGGAAGATCTTGACACTGGTAAAGATGGAAAATCTGATGAAGCAACTTGAAGGAGCTCTTACTGACTATGATGCAGAGAAGTTGAAAAATATCAAATTAGAAGATGATTTAAAAGCAGCTTAGGACATTATTTAGGCACTTCAAGAAAATCTTGCTGTTACAAGAAACAAGAGAAGACAACTTTGTGAAAAGTTGCAAAATGAAAATGATGAAAAGGAATCGTTAAATGATATGATGAGCAAATTGAAACAAGAGATCATGACAACAAAAAATGAAATGCAGGATATGACTATGATATTTTGCAAAGAGATTGAGGACAGAAAGAGGAATGAAGAAGAATTGACCAGAAGACTAAGTGATGTAGCAAATGAGAACACAAGACTTAGCTATGAAAATGATATGTTGAAGACAGATCTGATGCATACTCAAAATGACTCGAATGAACTGATGAGACAAAAAGAGATCTTGGAAAGGGAATTGGAAACTACAAATCAACACAAAGAAAAACTCAAGAAAAGCTCAGAAGAACTTGGTACCTTATTGAAGAATCAAAAACCCAAAGGTGACACTTCTGGAGTTGGATTTGAAGTTGGAGAAAGCTCCAGTACTGCAAATACCCAGGATCAAAGCAAATCGGTAAGACCCTCTAATACTTACAAATTCAATGGAAAATGCTTTAACTGTAATAAATATGGTCATAGGGCAAATGAATGTAGATCTAGGAATTATCAGAACATCAATCCTCCCACTGGTCAATGCACCAAATGCAACAAAATTGGTCATAACTCTGAAAATTGCAAAATGAATGTAAGATGTTATGTTTGTGGAAGATTTGGTCATTTATCAAATAAATGCAGAACGCAAACCGGCATAGGTTATGGGAAAGCTATTTAGAAAAATAATATAACTTGTTATGCATGTAACAAAATTGGTCATATTGCAAAATTTTGTAGAAGTAAAAGTACACTGGTAGATAACAAAAGTACTAGCTTCAAAGGTAAAGAAAAGGTTGAAGAGGTTAAGCAAGAATTTTCAAAGCAATGGATTAGAAAAGGTAATCTAAATATTGGGGTTACTCCTCCACCGGTAGAACCAACAAATGCTTCACTGGTAGGACAATATGATGCTCCACCGGCAGGACAAAGCAATGCTCCACTGGCAGGATGCTCTTCATCAAATTGAAGAAAATTATCTTGAGGGTTTGGCAATTTAATGACAAATGTGCTATTATTCCCTCGGTTAGAGAAAAGAAGTTGAAAATCCTTCATTACCGGCAAATAAAGTTGAGTTAATACATTACCGACAGACAATTAATGTGGTAGGTGGCAGAAAAGACTTTATAAATTAAGTTTTTGGCTCCATTTCATTTCACCATGAATTCAAACCTTCAGAGAGCGCGAAGATTTCCAAGCTAAGGCATTCCAAGCAAAGAGGCAAAGCATTTCAGAAATCAGTCCATCCAAAGGCAGAAAAAGGTATTTATCATCATGGCATCCTCCTCTGCACCTGAATTCATAGCAAACCCTACAGTAGTCGAGGTTATAAAATGACCTAGGCCCATGTTTGAGCTAGTTCCCAAGGTAGCTAAGAAAGATGACAACACAGGTGCTTTTTCCCAAATTCCAAAGGGTGTTGCTAATGCAGAAGACCCTAGAATGTACATTCATTGAAACATAGAGGAATTAGGTGATGAAGAAATCAAAGACATGTACAAATCTATTATATGTGACAATGCCGGAAATGTGAGACTTGAACACCAAATTGTTGAAACCCTAGGATTCACTGAAATCCTCTGCATTCCTGAATTTCCCAAGGAAGTGATTAGGGTAGTTCTCAGCAGGGTACATGGCTCATTCTTTTGGCTTGACTCAGTGCACAAAATTACAAAGGTAGTTGTGAAAGCAGTAACAGGGTTACCTTCCACTGGTACCAGACTCGACAAAACCAAGAAGGTCTCCAATGACCTAGTAGCGAAACTAACTGGTGCAACATCCGACAAAAGATCATTGAGGGTTAATGATGTAACTGATACAAATGTAAGATTCATTAGCATGAGTCTAGGTTACAAGGCAACTCATGCAAATAGGCTTAACTCTGTTTCCAGTTTATGCATAAAAAGTGCTTATGACATGGTTAAGAACAATGCAAAAATTGACATCTGTGAATGGTTAAAAGATGAGTTAATTGATAACTTAGCAAAAATCAAGAAGGATAAGAAAGGAACCTTTAGATTTGGAAATTTGCTTGTATGCTTAATGCTACATATAACCAAACAGGCTCCCGGTATAAGCAACAAGGATTTTGGATTTGACATACCGATAGGAAAACAATTGTCTGACTTATTCAACAACATGGGTGAAAACAAAGAAAAGAATATCCATGAGTATTTTCAAGCACTAAAAGTCAAAATGAATAAGAGGATTAGACTATCACAAGAAATTGTCAACAAATACAAGGATGACATATGTTTTGTAATAAAAAAGGATGAGATCTGGATGGAAGCAGTCATCCCAAGAACAATCTAGGTTATAGAAATGGGGTATGAAGCAGATGACCACATAGTGGAAACTTACACCAAAACACTTCTGGAAGCCCCCCATGAACCAAAGGAAGAAGTATTTGGTAGTGCTGAGCACATTGAAAGTCAAATTCAATCCAAAAAGAGAGTAAAGAAAGTTGAGGCATCTGTGAGGAAAGGAAGCAGGCAAGAAAAAGCCTTAAAAGATGATGTATTGAAGAAAACCGGCATAACAGAAGATGAGTTGGCAGCGCAACAGCCTGAAACTCATCTATCACCAGTAGATACCTCCTCAGAAGGAGATATGCCAACAACTTTCAAAAGAGTTGTGAGGAAAAGAGACCCCTCACCGGTATCCACTCCTTCACCTAGAAGGACAAGACAAAAGCAACAAGTTGTGAGGTCTCCAGTCAAGAAAGCCACACCTAAGAAAAAGATGATCCCCAAAAGGAAGAAGGAGATAGACACTGACTTGGCCCCTTTTGACATATTACTGGATGAAATCACAGTGGAAGGAAAATTGAAAAACATAAGGAAAATCTATGACACCCTATCAGAAGATGAGGAAGGACAAATTGAGGAAAGTGTTATACTACACATGGACATGTATAAAAAGTTTTTGATGCAAGTCCTAAATGAAATTCCTAATGAATTATATAAGAGACTTGAGGCCAGAAGGCAAGGAATAATTGAGTTGGATAAGAAAATAAAAATAGAAAAATTACTTGCAGTATACCCGGCCAACTCACCTAAGGAAATTGATGATTTGATAGCTCAGGCCAACCGGACAGTCTTTTCCATTGCACACTAGCAAATATCCTTAGTGGCTGGCAGAGTTACTGAAGTCTCAACTGAAACAGAAGATGGTTGGGATAGATTCTTGGTTGAAAAAGAAAAACAAGAAGAATATATGAATCCCAAGCCCACTGGTAAAAATAATTGCAGAAGATCAACCAATAGTTGAGAGCATGGACACAGAGGATAACAATCCTAATCCTAAAGTCCTATATACTGTGAATGTTGATACTCAAAAAATCAACATAGTGGTAGATAAGGATACCACAAAGAAATCTGATAATAAGGAGCAACCGGCAACAGGAAACCAAGAACAACCGGCAACAGGAAACCAAGAGCAACCGGTAGTAGATTCAGAGAAAAAGAAGGAATCTGGAACACAAACAGAGCAACCAACAGAGCTAAATGCTCAAGAACAGATGCCATCGATAAGAAATGATGAAAGAAAAACCGTGGAGACACAAACAGACCTACTAGAGGTCAATACCAGCATGGTCCCTTCCACCGGCACTCAGTTTATTGGGTCATCATCAAATGTAACAAAGGTATTGCTCAATTCTATCAAGAAAAAACTGATTATAGCTCACAAGCATATAAAGCAATAGATGATTCAATTCCAGTTTTGAAATTAATAGCTCCAAATTGTAATATAGCAAACAAAGATTCTTTAGGCCAGTTGGATACACTTTGTGAATATATTTTTGGAAATTTTGAGCAATCAAAGGTAGAAACTGTAAAGGAAAGTGTAGAAAAAGAAAAACAGAAATTCTTTGAGGAAGGAATAAAGAAGTGTAACAGGGAATTTGACACACTTCTACCAGAACTGTGCAATATATTGAAAGAGTACAAAACTCTGTATAAAGACACCTATAAGGTAAACTTTTTGACCACGGATGTAGACAAAAAGATAAGCAAGGTACAGGAAGAGATCAATAAACTTGCTGATAATTTTGTTAACTCACCTGATACTTTATCAATTTTTGAGGAAAAGATAACAAATTTTGAGGAAGAATTGCTTAAATTAGAAAGAGAAAAAGACAAAATAATAAACAAGGCAAAATTTTTGAGATCTAAACTAAGTCCAAGATTGGACTATTTAGCATCTCTGCGTAAGGAAATCTCAGAGGCACTAAAACAGGATAGCAAAACACCGACAGAGCACTTGCAGCATCTCACCGGTACAGTACACAGAATTGAGATAGCAATAAAGGAGAGCAAGAAGTTTATGAATGGTATAAACTTAATTTTGGAAGATATTCTTCAGCTAATAACTACCCAACTACAAGGTTGAGGTTATGTATTGGTAAAACTACAAATCTACTAACCTTTGTCATTGATGCCAAAGGGGGAGTAGTAGATGAGAAAATTCAAAACACAGGGATCACATGCTCAGGGGGAGCCCTCATATTTTTGGTAACATTTTTTTGGGTATACACATTTTTGGATATCTTTTTGAAATTTCTCATGAGTGTTGCCATCAATGCCAAAGGGGGAGATTGTTGGCATATGGACACTCCAATGAGACATTGTGTGTGATTGAAGGTTTTGTCATTGATGGCAACCTTGCAATCCTATGGCACTAGCAAAGACATTATACCGACAAAGCATTACACAGGCAACCTTGCAATCCTATGGCACCGACAAAGACATTATACCGGCAAAGCATTAATCAAACAGAACAGTGCACCGACATCAACAAAATCAATGTACACTGCCACTGGCACAGGATATGTACATCGGCACAGAAGGAAATATGTATATCGGCACAGAGGCCGACAGGATTTTTGATATGTAATATTTTGTTTATCATTGTAAGCCGACTTGGCAAATTGTAAAATGACTCTTGTATATAAAAGAGATCATTGTAGGCATTTGAAGGACATAGAGAGAAGGTAATAAAAAATTATAAGGCAGACCTAATGTGCGAATTGTAGGTCAAGGGTATATGTAAAGAACAGAGCAAGAACCGGTACTGAATCTGGCATTGAAGATGCTATTGTAAAGTAGTATAGAATATTGGATTTGTGTAAATCCTTTTTGTAAGTCAGTGTGACTTCTTGTTGAGCAGTGAGCTCTAGGCAGTTGGCCTTCCTGCATGTGCAGACCCCTATTGTAAGTAATATTCTCTTATTGGCTAGTAAGTGAATATTGTGGGTCACAAATCCCACCGAGGTTTTTCCCACACCGGGTTTCCTCGTTAAACATCTTGTGTTATGGTGTTCTTTTTATTTGGATGCTTTTGATTTTGTTATTTGCATTAATTCTTGCATACCGGTATACTGTTACTTTATATTCTGCATATTCAGTTTTAAGAAAATCTCACAACCGGTCAGATACTGATTCACCCCCCACTCTCAGTATCTGTGGGAACCCTAACAAGATCATGATTATTATTTATGACATGTAGAAACCTCATATATCAAAACCTTACAAGACAATATCCTTATTTGATGAAATTAAGAAGAGATTAGCATTTTAAAACTTTATTCCATTATTTTTTAAAGGTTTTCCTCATTTACCATTATTTTCTCATTTATATCTTCATCTAAAATTTTGTAAATATAAAAGTTGCCTAGTATGCCATGGATGAATTATATTATTAATAGATTTTGGTAAAGCATTTCCACAATTATCTATACCTCTTCTTATTTTTAATCTCTATCTCTTCTACTTTTTAATTTTCTTAGTAAAGATGCTATAATTTTTATTATTAATATTGTATTTTTCCTCCTTTTGACATACTACGGAAACTATTAATATAAATCTATAAATAAACCTATATTCCACTAATTCACAACATCCATAGTGAGCATTACCAATGTTAAATACTTTTGAAGAAGTCATTGTGATATTCTAGATAAACTCACAACTAAAGTGAATAAGGTGGATGCAGAATGCCATTTGTATTTGTGACGTCCCACCAATTTGCTTACTTTAATAATACAATAAAATGGATTAAATTATTGTTAATTATCTCATGATTATTTTATTATTGATAAATATGATAGAATTAGTAAAGCAAATGAAAAGATGAATTAATTATGATATTAT
Organism: Cryptomeria japonica; assembly: GCF_030272615.1. Taxonomy (NCBI): domain Eukaryota; kingdom Viridiplantae; phylum Streptophyta; class Pinopsida; order Cupressales; family Cupressaceae; genus Cryptomeria; species Cryptomeria japonica. The sequence goes on along the minus strand of NC_081408.1, from coordinate 631,423,387 downwards.
TATGATTCCTTATGCTTCGATTATGGATTAGAGAGCTAATATATTTATGTGTGAGTGAGTGCAATTGAGTGTACGTATGCGATGAGGATAAAAAAATGATTGAGAAAAATTATCTAGCCACTTGATAAAGAATGGTTATGATGGGAACCCATATTTACACGCCACATACTCTCATGTAAAACCTACATTTAAATGTCATAATATGTGAAAATACATGTTTAGTTGGTTTCTATGACTACTCTTTTCTTTCATATGCTCCAAATGATATGATAATAAAAATAAAACTTGCTTTCCTTGATTACATTAATATTTATGTTTCATACTTATACATGCTCAAAATGATAAATTATTTTGTTACCAACTGTATAATATCTATTCTTTATATATATATATAGATATATCGATTTTATAACTTATGACAACAAACTTAATGAATTCGAATGCAAGAAAAACTTTATTCATATGATACTGAATGTTATCAACCAATTGTTGTTATCAATAAAGAATCTGAATAAAAATAATTACGACATGATTACTGTTTAGCATTCAAGGTCAAGAGGAAGGATTTGATACACGGGTTTTAGGCAGTTAATTCTTGGATTTTAGTGAAGATAGAAGTGACGAAGAACGAAGGCGTAGATCTAGATATTGATATCAAGATAAATATATCTCGCAAATCATTGCATATATTCCGAATGGTTCTTGGCTAAGCTTTGATGGGAGGAAGGAAAAAAAGAACATGAAAATTATCATTGGTTGATAATGAGTAAGTCATTTTATCGTAGTTATTTCGAATTTAATCCGGTTGAATTCTTTAGTGACAATACATTTCCAATCTTAAAAATTACATCCTACATGTATTTAAGTCATAGCCAATAGATTAAATCTTATAGCGAATGAGAGTAGGAGGAACAATATTGTCTCCATAGATTTGTCTGAAGGTGATAAGAGTATAGTCTCTAAAATGTATAGAGTTAAGATGTTCGAAATTAGAAATCATAGTTATGCATGTTTAACTTACATCTTGTATTAATATGTAAAATATTTTCTTTTCACTTCACTAGATGAACATCTTTCTCTATTCTAAGACTATCATTCAGTTTGAAAGGTCAACCATATGCCATGGGATTTGGTCTTGCCTAAGTGTCTTTTTCATTTAAAATTTTCTTAGCCCTTCTATGCCTATCCTACCTTAGCAATATTGTAGGAGACTACAAACCATGAGGCTTTCTATCATAAATCCATGCATATCTTGTATGGACAAAGTATAGAGTTTTGTACAGAAAATACAACTCCATAGATTTGTGTTTTAGATAAATTAAACAAAATAAATATATGATAGAAATCAAAAGCGACTATAGATATTAAAGAAGAGAAATGAAAGAGGGGAAGGAAGTAATCTCACAACCAATCCACAAATGAAGCTTCCAACAATAGAATCTTCTTAGGAATCTGCACACAAGCAAGAAGAGACAACATTCATGATGTGTTTTAGAGGCCTATCATAGTTAGACCCTCATATTGGTTTTTCCTCGTCCATGGACAATCGACATAAATTGATAGATAAAATGATAAATAAGATAGAGTAAATGCAATAACAACTATTC